>NW_027225604.1:375000-675000 GCF_038994185.2 Dermacentor albipictus
ACCTGAAGCGCTGCCTTTCCAATCCTTCCGTTCATATACCTTCGGCATGCTTCTTGCGAGTCCGTCACCATGGTAACCATGGCCTTCTTGCACGTTGCGATGGCCAGGGCTATGCCCACCTCTTCCGCTGTGCTCGCGTCCTTGGCACGTATGGATGTGGCTGTAAGTTGTTCGCCCTTCTCGTCGACCACGCTGATTGCGAATCGGTCGTTGGTACTGTACGCAGCTGCATCTGTATATCTAACGTTTTCTTCTTTGCTGTTGGTGCGTTCGAGTAGGCGCTTGAGCGCCTGTGTTCTCGCCTGTCTCCTTTCCTTGTCGTACTCGGGATGCATGTTTCTGGGAATGGTACTTATGTGTAGCTTGTCTCTGATCTCGTGTGGGATACGCTGAGGTAGGTGCCTTTCATCCTCGACTTGGTAGCCCAGATCTTGCAGCAGGGCTCTTCCCGTCCTTGTCAGCTTTAGTCTCTCCAGTTGGTTGACGTTGTGCGCCTCCACGAGCCCTTCCCACGTGTTGTGGACTCCCATTTTGAGTAATTTCGCTGTGGACGTGGAGGGGGACAGACCCAAGGCAATTTTGTATGATTTTCTGATGAGGGCGTTTACTTTGTCTCGTTGACTGTTCTTCATGTCAACGTATGGGGTCCCGTACGTGACGATGCTCGTGAGCAGCGCTTGTATCATTTTCGTGCAGTCTTCTTCCTTGAGTCCGTGGCTTTTGCTCGTCACTCTTTTGATAAGGTGGGTTATTTGTTGCACTGTTCTTTGAATTTTTTCCAACTCTGCTCCCCCGGCCCCGTCCTTTTGAATCAGGAGTCCGAGGATGCGGAGCGTCATAACCTGCGGAATCATGATGCCTCCCACCTTTACTACCGGGTCTGGTATCTGCTGCGGTTGTCGGCCTCTTGTGCGCTTCCTTAGCACCAAGAGCTCCGATTTTTCAGGTGCGCACGTCAGTCCACATGCTTCCAGGTACTTTTCCGTAGTGTCAACCGCTTCTTGCAGAGCGTCTTGCTGTTGACCTGTCGACCCTCCTGTAGTCCAGATGGTGAGGTCGTCAGCATATATTGCGTGACCAATCCCTTCTATTTGCTTCAGTTGCTTGGGTAGTGTGCTCATCGCCAGATTGAATAGCATCGGCGAAATGACGGAGCCTTGTGGCGTTCCCTTTCGCGGTATGTCGAATTTCTCAGAGCGTAAGTTGCCTATCCCCACTGTGGCTGTACGTTCTTTCAGAAAAGCTTTAATGTAATTATATACTTTTTCACCGCAGTTATATACGTTGAGGTGCTGCAGTATGGCTTCGTGTGACACGTTGTCGAAAGCCCCTTTCACGTCAAGTGCGAGGATGGCTCTTTTGCTGTGCGTGTCCAGCTTGTTGATGACTTTTTCCTTGATTTGCAGCAACACGTCTTGCGCGGACAGGTGAGCTCGAAATCCGAACATAGTGCTTGGGACGTGTCCGTTGTCTTCGAGATAGTCGATCATGCGGTTGTGCACCATGTGCTCGTAGAGTTTTCCAGCACACGAGGTTAGGGATATAGGTCGAAGGTTCTGCACGCTGATGGGCTTGTTGGGTTTAGGTATCATGGTTACCTCGGCATGTTTCCATTCCGGTGGTACTTTACCTTGTTGCCAGCACTCGTTGATGTATTTTAAGAGCGCGTCTACAGAGGGTCCGTCAAGGTTCCGGAGTGTCTTGTTGTTTATGCTGTCGTACCCCGGCGCCGTGTTGCGGGTGAGTTTGCTCAAGGCCCTCTCGATTTCTGCTTCTGTGAAGGGCCGATCCAGTTCCATATTTGGGTTGCCTCGATACTCGTCGAAGTGCGAATCTACAGTTATGTTTCGCTCAGTACCGAGGAACTTCTCCTTCACTTCTCTGATAATGTCTTCCTCTTTCCCCGGGTGGTTGTGTATGAGTCGCTGCATTTTCTGTTTTGTGGCGTTCTTGTTCTCCTTCTTTGATAGGAGAGTCTTGAGCACCGCCCAAGTGCGCTTGCTGCTTAAGGTACCTTGAAGCTTGTTGCATGTTTCGCGCCAGTTCTTTCTTTCAAGTTGTTCAGAGTACTCTTGCGTTTCCTTGATCAGCTTAGAGATTCGAATTTTGAGTTTCCGGTTGCACTTGTTACGCTGCCAGCGTTTGGCGAGACCCCTCCGCGCCTCCCACAGGTGGAGTAAGTGCGGGTCGACCACGGGGGTGATTTGCGACAGCTGGATTGTCCTCGTATGCTTCTCGGCTCTTTCCACGACTCCTCTGATCCATATTGTTATGTCGTCTATCGTCGCATTAATGGCACTCTCATCTTTGCGAAAGGCCTGCCAGTCCGTGATCTTGGCTTTTCCTATCTTCATCGTTGCTTTGTGGTGCGGAATGATCGTTTGCACTATAAAATGGTCGCTACCAAGATTCTCGTCCATGCAGCTCCACTCATACTGTTTGAGTCCGTGTACGAATGTGAGGTCGGGGCTGGTGTTTCTAGATACACTGTTGCCGATGCGCGTGGGTGTCTGTGGGTCGTTGAGTAGCGTGAGGAGGTGTTGTTGGGCTACGTTGTGCACGTCTTCTCCTTTTATGCGAAGCATATTACGAGAGCTCAACCCAGCTCCTCAGGCGCGGCGGTGTCGCCATGAAATCACGTGACACCGTGACGTCACGACAGAGGAGAAGTGGCTTTGGCTCAACTCTTGCAAGACGGGCTGGGTGGGAATCGAACCAGGGTCTCCGGAGTGTGGGACGGAGACGCTACCACTGAGCCACGAGTACGATGCTTCAAAGCGGTACAAAAGCGCCTCTAGTGAATGCGGTGTTGCCTTAGAAACGAGCTGTTTCTAAGGCGTGCGTCTCTTGCTCAGGCGCACATTTCGTTGCCGCGCCGAACGCTGCTTTGCTCGACGCTCACCGCGTCCAATGCGGGGCGCGTAGTCGCTGCCCTGTAGCCCATGGTCTTACACCCCTTGGCGGGTCGACGGGAACGGCGAAGAAGTAATGCATGCGTTGTTTCTTCGTCTAACCGAACCAAATATAGCCAAGCAACAGCAGTTCACCAGGCTAAACAGTGGTTCAACAACTAAAATAAAGGCTAGTATGCTTCGCATCCTGGGCTTAACCTTACCTAAGCCACAGCCATTTTTTTTTCTTTGAGGCCGCATAACCCCAGGGCACATGGGGAGCATTAAAATCTCCAACGACTATCAGCCCGTTACCCTTGCTCAGCTTCTTCACCTCTCTCATACGCTTGTCTAGATCCTTTAGGTGGTCCTTTGGTGGGCTGTACACGTTTAACACAAAGAGGCTTTGCTGCTGTTTTTTCTCGGGTACGATTTCGACGAGGGTGTGTTCGATGCGGTGTTGGATGTCGTGTCGTTGAGCGTTGATGGCTTTCTTGGTCAGGATTGCTGTCCTCGTTTTACCGTCAGTGACGTGAGTCAGGTAACCATTGACCTTGAAGTCTTCTGCTTCGGTTTCTTGTAAGGCTATAATGTCTGGGTCAAACTGCTTGCAGAATTGTACAAGGTTCCTTCTCTTACTTCGAATAGAATGACAGTTCCATTGCCAAATTTTGAGCCGTGGGTGTTGCTTGTAGTCATCTTCCTCTTTAGATTGCCTCGCCATCTTGTTCGCTTAGGGTCTGCATCATCTTGGCTTCTCGCGCAGGATACTTAGGTTTCTTGCGAGCATTATCTCTTTCTTCTAGCATGTGAATGCGTTGACTGAAACTTTCTCCGGATTGTGTCATTTTGGTCTGTAGAGCCTGAATCTGGTTCTCTATTTCGTTTTTGAGAGATTGGAAGCCAGTCTGTATCATCTGTGTTACCGTGTTTTGCATAACCTGCGTTACTGTGGACAGTGTGGTTTCCATCATGATGGTCACGTTGGCGTTGATGCGGTCTTCAAGTGTCTTGAGGTCGTTCTGGGTTATCACTGCTTGGTTCGACAGTGTTGATGGCCCTGGTCTGTTGACTTGTTGACTTGTTGTTGATGACTCTGTTGGTGATGGTGGTGGGGGTGGGGATGAAGGCCGCGGTAGGGGTGTTTGCGATTGCTGGGTCTGTTCTCTCCGTAGTTGTTCTATTTCTCGCATCAGGTACTCGAGCTGTTTTTCTGTGCTGGCTTCCTTCTCTTGTGTCTTCTTCTTTTGCTGTTCTAGCTCTCGCTTCAATTCATCGTTCTGTTCTCGGAGAATCATTATCGTGTCTTCGTACCTCGAGTGTCTTGTGGTTTGAACGCCATTATTTTCTTTGGACGTATGAATGTTCCCTCTGACGACGTTGGCCCAGCTTACCTTGCGCTGTGTGTTGTCGTGTTCCACGCCCGTTGCCGTTGTCCGGGGAACGCTCTGTTGTCTTTCCCTTGATCGCGATCCCGACTTGGATCTGGCTTCTAAATAAGTGCAAGATAAACAAGCTAGACAGCAACCAAGAGATGAACTTCAGATTTGTTTTTGATATCTTCTACTTCTGCGCACACTTGTGCCTGCGGGTGAATTCATGGTGGCTGTAGATTCATTTAATATTGGTACACGGAAACGCTACCTAGTTTCTATAGTTCCTGTCTTATTTGCCGCAGGAAATGAGAAATCCCGGATTCGGCCGCAACCTCAAATGTAATTTGGAAGAACTGAAGGAACTGGCCTAATTATGATAGTGGGGCACTAAGAACGGCTGAATTGAAACTTACTATCCGTCACCTGCATTGTTTTATTCTTAAAATAAATCTCTGTGTGTTCGGACGTGGTGTTTGGCGGCGGGAGGTGCATGGTTTGAGCACTACCACCGGACACCCAAGAACAGTGCACAGGGTCTCCCAGCTAACTTTCTCCAGATTTTAAAATTTGAATGCCACGTAGATGGACAGAACCAAGGCGATGTTGTTTGCCGTCACTTGGAGATCAGGCAGGCAGGCAATGAACTTTATTTAGGTCCTGAGGAGTGACTCCAAAACCGCCTTACGAGGGATTACATAATTAGTTCTAATTAATTAGTCAACTTCTCAAATTTTATAGTTAGATGAAGTGTCAGTGAGAAAATTGTAGAGCGACACGAAAAACTCCCCGCCACAGCTTTCTGTTGCTCAATATGGGCTACGTACAAGTGTTTTCCCAATGTGAAAGAAGCCCGCGAATACACGCAATGTGCCTCGAGCGGCCAGTCGCGCGGCAATTTTGCGTGAATATGCTCCGATGACCAGTAAAAATAGAAACACCCTGAGAAGACTAATGCTTTAGCGACGCAAAACCACTTCGGACCGAGTTTACGCAAATAGTTCACAAATCGGAATACATAAGCCAGAAGTTGGCAATTCAGGTTCGCATGCTGTATCACAAGCCCAATGCATCTTAATTAGGCTACAAAAATCGCCAGGTCTGCATGGTATGGCGCGTTATCTAGGACGGGCCCATGACCCTCACAAATTATATCTTTTCTTTTTCAATGTCAACTACACAGAAGGCAACCCTAAACGCTGAAAAAGTATTCTATAGTATCACGACGCTGTTTGTACTCATCAACGGCGCCATGAAAATTAATACACATTGTAATTAAACAACACAGTTTCACGCGGGTCGGTCAGATGCTGCATTTACCCCGATATATGGGCACATGGGCCCTTTAGGGGTGTTCTTCACAGCTGCCGGTTCCCGTGTATGATTCTGGTCATTGTGTTCAGGGGTGCGTCAGGTGTTTGTCGCGCCTTCTGCCTTTGCACATGTCGACTATGTGGAAGAGGCAGCCGAATAATATAAAAGCAGGGATATGGCTGCCTCATTTCAACGCCTCGTATCGTGAATTGTTTCGTTCCATGTCGCCCTTCCCGCAGCAGTGAATTTCATAAGGCTGTATATCTTTCAAGCGCGCCTTATAATGTTTCAGAAAGTTGTACACACTACCAGAGCATCGTATTTAGACGCACAATGCGTCCGCCATAATCCGCCAATAGAAGTCGTCCTGGACAAGAGGAAGAGGTGATTTGATTAAAATATAAAAATAATTATTCTCAAGGGGGAGCCCCAGGGGAGAGCCCCACTTACCTCAGCCGCCCGTCCAACCAGGTCGATCAGCGTTTGCTGGTCGGCCATGTCAGAGCTGGACAGTCGTGCCTCCCACTGCTCCAGCGTACGTTGTGCAGCCAAATTTGTGTATTTCAGGTGTGGGGCTGTTTTGAGCAGACCCAGGTAATCTGAAAAAGTGTAGGATTTCCTCCGCACCAGAAGCAGGAACCGCGACAGCACGTCGGGAAGGGGCGTCCTGGACAAGCGTAAAGGCTTGCTTAGTCTTATCGCGGTGGTTTATCAGTGAGAAGACGTGCACCATCCGAATATATATATATATATATATATATATATATATATATATATATATATATATATATATATATATATGAGGCGCGATTTCGCCCGTTGCGCCAATCGCCACGTCTGTTCCAAACCTGCCACTCTTTGCGCTGCTGAGCACAACCACACTGAGCGGAAGAACGGGAAGTGATCGATCGCTCTCTTATCTTGGCTGTCTTCTCACGTGCCACTGTCAATGCCTCTCTTATTGTGCTCACTGTTACTTTTTTTTTCGATTATGTACTTGCTGTAAAGGCACCGCTTCTTCGTTATGCTGCATGCCATTGCAGGAGTTTTCGGCCACAGAGGGGGAGCCTACTGCCGCTGGATTATTATTATTTTTTTTTTATGCGTAGTAAGCCGGTGACAGCAACAGGCACCCTGCCCACTACTGCCTATCCGCTGTTTACTACGTTTTTGCGTCTGAAACTTGTTTAGCTTCCTGCGGCTGTTCGAGAAAGTTCGTCAGATGCAGGCTGATGAATAGCAAGTAGTTCGGAGACAGGGTTGGTGACAAAGGGTGGAAGCCACGAGATTTTTCATTTTTTTCCGTTTATCTTGCGGAGTTCTGACGGCAAGGCGACAGGAGAATGCGGGAACTAGTGCAAGAATTCGAGCACGCCGTTACAAGCTGTTGCTTTTCTCGTTCGCATTGTTCAGCGTGGGGATGCTTTGACAGCGCCTTCCCTAAATTTCCATGCAATTCTGGCGCCAGGCTGTTGCTTCCCCTCTCTCGGTATTTCAAGTTCCCTAAGCCAAGCTGTTCTTTCTAGAATTTCTACTTTACTTACAGTGTGCAATGACGGCTAACAGCGTAGTCAAAGCAGACAGAAATAGTTTTCGATTAACTGTCTTCTTTTAACGCATAACAGAAAAACACATAGAGGAAGAGGAGGAAGCTTCGGTGCGCCGTTCTGTTAATGATAAATAACGATAGTCACCTGCTCGCAGGTGACTATTACAAGGATACATGAATACATTGCACTTGTGTTTTCCACAAAATAATTTTTTCTGCGCTTGTTTAGTGAGGCGTCCGAAAAGTAAATACAGGTAGCCTTTCATATTTATCATCGCGACCTAAGCCGCACTGTCTGTTAGGTCCACACATCGCTCACTGCACGCCTCTTTAAGGTACTCTAAACAACATCGTATGTGTCTCGCTCGTGTAGTCATCCCTCATGCCGTTTAGGCAATTAACGTTAAGAACGAAAGAAGACTTCGTCATAAAAATAACGAGCTTGTTTGGCATAATGACAGATTTCGTGAGGAATAGCGATATAAAGTAGTTTCGGAAAGCAACAGCAGCCAGTTAGTACTTGGACTTCACTGTCATGACGTTCGTTTTTCTCCAGAAGAGTGTTTGGCCAAGGCATGAGCTGTCGGGATCAGCTGAATACTCGTTTCGGCTTCAATGGTTGTCTTTGATTTGTTTGCTTCTTCGTTCCTTCCCTTCTTCTTTCCTTCATTAATTCATTCACTAACCTATTCGTTGCTTGTTGTGTGACTGACTCATTAAATAATAATTTTATCACGCCTTTTTGGGGGATGTGTTGCATATGTGATTGCAGCTGTATTGCAATACATTCTGTCTCCTTATCTGCGGGCTCATAGTGAGCACAGAGCTTGAAACTGGGCCTGTGTCCGGCCCACATTGTCCTACTCGAGCAAGGCCGCTTGTTACCCGGCATCCCGCAAACTTAGCACGATACAATGAAAAAAATTCTAGCCAGCTACTTCCTTCGCTTACCTTAGCTCGCTAATGTGCCGATATTCGTAAACCTCCACTAACCACTCTTAACCGAAAATACCAGTACAACAACATAAACGCTTCGCGATTGCAGAGATACCTTGATGAAATATTTATACACCGGGGCACCACCAGGGAACAGGACCTGACAGCAGTGACGGGCTGCTGTGTGGACATAGCCACCTCCCTAATGCGAGGCGAAAATCGTGTGTAAATAAGTACAAACGCGGGGATCGGGGACAAAAAGTTGTTAGGGAAGTGTTTCCCGGCACCGAGAGAGAAACTCATCAGGTAAGCACCAGCGTGGAGATAAGTTTGTCAGGGTAATTATTTTTGTTGTTGCTGTTGTTGCTGCTGTTGTTGTTTTTGTTGTTGTTGTTGCTGCTGCTGCTGCTGCGCGAAGAATCAAGGAGAGACAGCTACACACAAGTTATTATGACCAATTGCTGACAAAGCAAAATCTTTAACACCGCGAGGGTGTTAAATAACTGTTTCTTTGCTTTACAACCTTTGATGCACCCTTCGAGTACCGAATGAAAGGGCTCTTTTGTATGCACCTTGCCTATATGCTCGTACACACTCTTAAGTGAGTTAAGATTACAGTGTAAGCCGTAGATAAGAAGAAACATTCGATTAGTTGGAGCCTTCATTATTGGAATAACTTTGCCCTTATAGAATGCGAAGCGTGGGGGAGTAGGGGCGGGGGCGGTGGAAAGGATGGTTGAATCAGCAGATTTAGGAACGCATGAATGAACACAGAAGCAAACGCATGGAAAAAAACCAAACAGATGCAAAAAACACAAACTCTGCATGATTTGCTTGACTGGGCCTATATTAGAGTGTTTTAGCTGAGCGTCTTTACGGTACGCTCCGCTCCGAGCGGCCCCGCTAAGCCACAGCGGAGCGGCGGGCAATTTTCACGTTTTAGTTATACGTTTAGCGTAGTGGAGCGGACCTTTCGTAGTTGCAGCGCCCCTAGCTAAATTCAGGGTAATGAAAGAAAATAAAAACGCTTTATGATCACTCTTATACCGTAAAACGTATAACGTATAACGTATAACGTATAACGTATATAACTCATTTCTCCATGAAGTATCTAGACGTGCGCTTGTAATGCGTTACCGGTCCATTTTATCCAATGGAAAATAAAGCGCCGTCTTGGGGAACGTCACGTGTTAGCCAGCGCGCTAGCTTTCTGCATCCAATCCAATCCGTTTTGACGCCAACGCTAGCCAAAGTGCTACGCGGCATGCTCCACTCAGGCAGCTTCTAAGCGGACCGTGTTGCTCGCTCCGCTATACCGCTTACGGCTAAGCGGAAGGCGCATGCGCATTCGTGCTTCCGCTAAGCTTAACTGCTTAGCGGAGCGTAAACACGCTTAACTAAAACACTCTATTAGCAACTCGAGGTTTTACGAGAGCTTCTGCTACCGACTGCTACTGTATTTTGAACGTTTCCCGGTAGGAGAGCCATACTGATGTAACCAGTGCAAGACTGGAAACGAGACACTGTAGACGACAAGGACAAGCGCTGGCTTCAAAGTGGCGTTTATTACAAAAAGGCATGCATATATGAGCTCTCGCACTTGATCACAATCAGATACAATCACGCTAGTCAACATGGTCACCACAAATCAACAAAAGCGCATCAAGGCCTAAGGCGACCCTTTCAGTGCGCAATGTTGCATGGTGTTGCGAATTGCGTGATTCGGATTTGGCTACTATCCGTCTGTCAATCCGGTGATCGAGTAAGCTGGTCCGCACCACGTAGCACGATCAGACTGGAGCACGTGAGCGCGAGGGCGCACTCAAGCTCTGCCGTAAGCACTGCAGCTGGCCACTATGCATTTGCGTGTAGCTGCGTCTGTTGTGTATACGTAGATACCGAGGCCGCTGCGGGATGCCGCGACGAGCCCGCTCACTGAGCTCGCTGCGGCTCACTGAAAACAACCACGTGCTCAGATTGGTTTCTTTGGGTCAGGTGGCTCTGTGTAGAGTTTACTGCCGCTATACTACTCCAGGCACATGGTGTGCCTGCAATAGCTCGTCTGCTTCCCGAGTTGCACACCTTCGAGGTGTTTCGCCATAACGGTCGGAGCTGAAGGAGCGGATATAGTCCGGGGTTTCCAGCGGGCCGGGCAGCGGTTGGCGAAGTCGGATACGCCACGCTGGCGACGCCAGGATTGCGCAAACTTTGCCGCCTGTATAACTCGGCGCATTGAAGGTGGCTCGCAGCGGCGCGTGAATCAGCTATTGCCGCAACACACGCGTGCACACCTCGGCGCACACTTCGGCACACTCGTTTCAGTGCACCCGAATTGCAGCCCACATGCTGCCGGCCAGACGAGCTATAGCGCGTGAAGTTTACTCTGGTCTATTGGCTCTGGCGGGAGGTAGGACATCGGTCTGTTCCCGCGCCAGCAACGCCGAGTCCCGCCGGTCACGCTGACTGTGCCGGACACTAGACTTTATAGACATAGGGGCATAGCGTCCAACTTGCGTGGTATCGAGGCACCGTGGCCAGGGTAGCGCAACTGCACCGCGAATGGCGCGCGTCCGCGTTCCGCCGGACTATGTATCTGCGCCTTTTAAGCCAATGCGCGCGCTGCCGACTCCTGTCCTGGAAATCCTGTCATATCTGTAACACTCAGTGCGACAACAAAAATTTGATACTCATGTCGCTCGGTGCTAAAAAACGCGGCCGCGCGTAGCTATATAGCACACTGCATCGCAGCAAAGGATGGTACACGCACCTGTGGAGACGCCGTGGATATGAACGCAAGTTCAGGGACACCCTCTGTGTCTGGCTCGTCGTAGGCGCCAGAATCGGAAGTGGTGGCGTCTGCGTGAACGTACAGTTTAATCAAACATGAACTGGGAGCTACGGCGATTTCAGTGAGAACCGCCCCACTCCGCCGTAGCCTTCGCAGTCCTAGACATTTAAGGAGTGGGAGCACCGACGAGGGGATCAAAGGCCGTCTTGGATTGCCAGTAAATCCGCTTCTACTGAGTGCGTTGAAGTACTGTTTGCTGAAAACATTTTTTTGTTGTTGTGCCGTAGCGTAACCTTGCAGAGGACAGAGCCGTCAACTAGTGCATATCCAGTGGTAGCATACGTGGACAGAACGTGTGTCTCAATGGGCTACCACAATTCACGTAAAAATAAAATCAGCTGCTGATATGGACGAGAAAGACATGTTTTTTTCAAGTTAGTAGGCGTTACCAGCCCAGCGGCCTAGGAGGCTAGATAGAGAAAGTGGCTGACGTTCGAGAAGAACGCTTCGCATAAAAAAAATCCTTCGAAGATGTGTGCAAATTCGAGCAACTTATAGACAGAAAAGCTGCGTAAGGCACTGCTCACAACCTTCGTAATTACTGCGGGTCTGGTTTGCCACTGCTCGAAACGTGCTGAACGCTTTGTGATTGCGTCACCATATAGGTATATGGCGCAATTCCTTTGCGAAGACTTCACTGCATTAGAGCTCCATGTATAGTCGCCGCTTATGACCAACGCGTTTTCTTGTTTTCTCCTACGGCTCTATCGATGACGACTGCGCTTTCTGCCGGCCTGGTCGTGTACGCGATCACATCGAGGCTTTCAGCCAGCCTCTAATGCCGCCGCCGCACGACAGCCGTAATGGAACTACCCTTAACAGCTTCGCTGTAAGACTCACACTTTTTCAACCGCGAGCTAATGGTCTGTGCTAAGTTTTTAGTTCTAACGTCATTTGCCCATTCACATGACCTACCGTACCTATATATACGCCTCGAACTACTGACCTTAAAGAAATTTCGTAAGAAGCTTTAATGCGTGCGTGTTTGTCTGTGGCTTTACTTGCCGCTTGTATATATGCTTGTGTGTGATCACTCTGTGTACAATAATTGTCCCCAAGCAGCACAAGTATATATCATGTGAGGCGATCAGCCGGGCTCTCATTCCAAATTAAAGACTATCTTTATTCGCTTCTATGCGCGTGAGTAGCATAGAGCTTGTCCCGACGAAACGCAGGGTATTTTCACACCCCTACATGATGAAAGGTATGTTGATTTTCTTGCCCATGTGGTAATTACGTGAGAAAAAAAAAAACAGCGATAAAACGATGGGGTTGATACGAAACCAAGGAGCGATAAGAGGATTTCGCAAAGCTACGAAAAAAATATGTACCGGGGCCACTGAAAAAGCAACAAAGGCAAAAAGGTGACTGTGTCTTGCCTGCATTCGACACGATCGAAATTGTAATCGATGGCTTCACGATCGATGCCCGAGTGTTCAGAGGTACAAACAAAAAATGCTGCGTTCATGCAGATGGTGCTTCAAGCACAAAAATGGTTACTGGAAGGCAGTAAAAGCAATTGTTGGAGTGCCACGAGGATGGAATACATTAGAGTTTGAAAACCATCATGTCATCAAACAGCGAAGTTTGAGCAGGTGACGTTTGAAAGTATGCGCCGTCCCAGCTCTTCAGCTGCGTTGTCGATGTGCGACTGGTGTGTCCATCGATTGCCGGTACCTTTGTTTTTTTTTTGCTTATTTCAGTTCAGATGTGTGGTAATAAAACGCTATTGACAGCTGACGACGAAATAAGGGTTTTCCTGCCCTTAGGTCGAAGTACAAGCTGTTTGGCAACATTGTTGTACTCGTATGCAATTTAAAATCAAAGTTCTCCCGTCACACATTTCAGGGGATTGTTCTTCTGCTTCAGTAAACTTCTAAAACATTCAAACCATACGTGCAGCGTCTGAGACTGGCAGCATGAATTTAATTTAATTACATCTGATAATTTGTGAGAGGTAAGGAAATGGGAACGTGCAGTCACTGCACCCTTTAAATGTTTCGCAGATTATATTCTCTGCCCATTTGCGTACTCTCGGAACTAAGTGCAAGGCTACATTTCCCCTATTACGGAAACTTGGAACTGTGCTGAATTCTTTCGGCGGTCAGCTACGTAACATATAAAAATTTTGCATTGTGGTGAAATTTTGCGCTTAATATGAAAATATATTGTACGGTTGCTACGCCACAAAGCAAGAGGAATGTATGCAGGTGCAAAAACTTGTCTTTCAAGCATTGATTCACGCAATGGTGCGCTCATGCTTTTAAAAAGCACAGCCAAACGCGACAACCAACGCGAAGCTTATTGTTGTGATCCGGTTCTCGAGTTCGTGGTTTGTAGTCGGGGGTCACTCGGGCCGCTTTCCTACGCCGCCGGAGCGCCTACAACGCGGTAGCTGGCCTTCGATATCCCGGGGCGTCACCCACGCCGTCGTCCGTATCTATTGCTGAGAGTTGCTGCTTGGTGAGGAGACGAGGTCGGGAGGCTTGAAGGTGACGAATCGGTTTATTTTGTACATTTGCAACTCACAATGCTCCATGGACATGGGAGCACGCTCCCCATCGGGGCGCTTTACATGTCTGATCTAACTACGTGTATGAGAACACAAACGTCAGCACACTCACTGCACCGGAGATGTCCTCCTTTAAAGCAGTCGTTTTTTCTAGGTAACATGATGAGGAAACTTGATGATCATGTCTCGGGCAATCAGAGGGGTCGCCCTGTTCACTACGCTCCAGCCAAGGTTGCACCGCCTTGTTGGACTTCTGATGTCCATGTTGAATATATGATGTCCAAAATTCGAACCTGCTTACGATGCAATGACAAGACAATCGGGCAACTGAAATCCATGCAGTTCCTCAAATGGCGTAGGCACTGGCTCCCTGCCGCAACTAGTGGGCTCTACGTGAACGGTAAGCTTGTAGCGAGTTGAGAAGCGTGGCTTCGGTGGATGCTATCGTTTCCACAGAATAGGGTGGCTGCTGTCCCCTCGAAGGGACTTTTTCTGTTGATCCGTTAATAGTCGGCGTCCGGTACCATCGTCGGTCAGGTGGACGATGGTCAACTGGTGGCTTCGTGGAAAGCACCGAAGACATCCTCATTACCGTTTTGAAACATAATATTAGGCATATCGGCATTGCCCCAAAAAGGACGGAGCAAAATTTGTGAAATAAAAAAAGCGAATTCCTATAGGATGAGGGCTTCTTGAAGGACACGCTGGTTAGGCGATTTACCACTTGAAATCAGGGATTAAAGCTTAGTGAAAAGGCAGGCAAGAAGAGTTCGCAGCATGATAGGGAACAGCAAACATTTCCGAATTTCGGAACAAGTCTATTTATGCACAGAGATGTATAATCACTACCATTTCAGACCAACATGGGCAGAACAGGCACATCTAGCCAGAAGGGTCAGTCGGGGTACCTGCCACGAACTTTCAAGAAAATATTTTTTTTGTTCCTGCGCTGACAGCAGCTTCAATTCGGCATGAAAACCAACACAGAGATGTTTCTTTAACAGGCACATCCCTTAACCATCATATAAGCCTTTTCTTATTTAGCAAATACAGGAGGTGCTGAAGTTATTAGTGCCTCATATTAACAACCTATTCTACGTAAATGTGAATGACCGTCAATACACTATCACGGCATATAACTTAGCGTTAACATGAAAGTAACAAGCGACACAGTGGCATGCATGTGGGTGACCCAGGAAATCAATACATAATGTAAGCACGTTAAAAATATCCATGCACAGGAAGGGTTACCCGCAATCCATCATCTTAGGAACCATAAAAGACATCATAACGTGTAATATTCTTTAAGTTTACTGATAGCTTCACTGTGCAGTAAACCTCGCACCTGTTCTGCGCAAAATGCATTGCACGACAGACGTAGAGAGTGAAATGCCACTTGACAATAATGTCGATACTGTTTCGACAAGATGCGTTTTGGGCCACAAATTACGAATTAAGCCTTTTCAACCAATTGCCCGAAAGCATGATATCGCAGCGTTTCTTACCCGGTCACTGCAGATGGCATAGGCCTCGCACTCAGTTGACAATCCAAAATCATTATACGGCTCGGCAAAAAAACTAAGAAAAAAAAACACTATAACTACTTCTAGTTCTCCCTAACTTGTTTGCTCTTCGATTGCCTACGGTATAATACGCCTGCAAAGTATGCTATCTGAAGCCGGGGGCAAAATTCTAGATGCCATGGTGTCAGCAAAACATTTTCATTTTTTTCTAGCATAGCCATGCAACGTAAAATATCTCAATGCATTACATTGGTAGAACAGGCGCAGGTAGGCTGGAGCACTTGATTTCAGCCTGCATACCTACGCTGCGAAGAAAGAACTATTTTTCTTGGCATCCAGGGTCTCTAGAGTTCTTCTCGTAACTGTATATGACTCTCATAAAAATAAAGTAAATTTCCATGCAGCGTCACCATTGCGCTACTGAACGTTCGGCCACTCCGCAGTCTGCAAAACTGATGCGAAGCTGCTATAGAAACTTACATAGTCTCGCTGTAGCCTTAACAGCTACACACATGGTTAAGCGCGCTGCAACGGTTTAGCAACACCTTCATCTCGAGAGTTATGCAGTGCGGTAGACAGGGAATACATGAGGTGGACGACACTTAGATCTAATTTGTTCGACACCTATTCTTGTTTTTGAATATTTAACTACATTTGTCGTTATTTGGAGGTGTAGTAACGCAAAAGAAATATGCAGTGTGTCCGAACTAACTTTAACCAAGCTGTTGAACGAAAAAAAGAAAAGAACACTGTGCAAGACAGTGTTATGAGGTCTACGGTGTCCGGTCAACAGACCTCTGGCAATTGAAAACCATAGATCGTTAAATCGAGTATTGTTACATATTTTAAAATCTTTTTCTATTGGTAAAGAGCTTAGACAAAGTTAGCTTGGACGCCCTATATACAGAGACCCCCAACACCCAAGAGTGCATGTTGTGTACCTCGATATTAACTACCATGAAACAAATTACGAAGTAGGGCACAAATGAATTTGCTTAGCATTGTGACAAGGACGACAACTGCTCCTCGGGGTGAGTATCTTATAACACGGTGAACAAACGGGTAACCTGGTTCACGCACAATCAGCTTCGTAGAAGTAATTGAATTTTGATCTTCTTCGTATGGAATGTTGCTCGTCGTTGTATTGGTTGTGTTGGTACGCAATTATTGTTTAATGGGTGATATCTTCCATCGAAACACTTCACCCAGATGTGACAAAATATCCGCGCCAGCAGCAACAGAAACTTCGGTAAATGAACCGGCACGTGAAAAGCATAAACTCGATATGTATGGAATGGAATGGAAAACTTTATTCACTCTTTAAAGGTTTTAGCGGGTCGAGGCCGAAGTCTTCATTCTTGAAGCTTGAGTCCTCGTCAGCCATGGATGGGCCCCTAGTCCAGGGCTCCACTGAGCCGGGCCGCCTCGCACGCGTGCGCTATTAGAGCTCTTTGAGTCTCTAGCTCGCGGCTGGTGAGCCAGCTCTCCCATTGCTCCGCACTTGATATGTAAAAACAATATCAGAGGGAAAGTGCGATGATTTATGGACGGCGGCAAAAGCAAGCTGCCTCTAATGAAATACGGAACTTACGCCGAGGCGTCGAGTATTGAGTGCAGAAATACGCACGGAAAAGCAGCGAACAAGCTACTCCAGCCGCGCCGACTAAGCAATCGAAAATAATGACTCACCGCGCCTCACCCTGTCTGATGTGGGCCCAGCCGTCTTGGACTTGCGCGCACTCATCGTTCTTCGCGGTTCGTGCCTTTGGATTTGGTGTACCGGTGAAGCTGCGTCCAGGTTGTATCGAGTAGATTACTGGCCTGGACTCTACATGTTGGTTTTTTCCGTCACCCGCCATAGTGACGCATGCGGCTATGGCATGGAGCTGCTAACCACGAGGTCGTGGGTGCGATGCCGGCCGCGGCGACCGCATTTCGTTGGGCGCGGAATGTACAAATGATGGTTCAACATGCTCTGGGCGCACATTTAGGAATTCATGGTCGTCAAAATCCGAATTAAATCGTGCATTACAACGTCTCTCGTAGCCCGCTGTGTAGTTTCGCTACGTTATATGCCACAAATTTCTTCTTTTCTTCTTATTTTTTCAGTCGCAGCAATAATTGAAGTTGTTGCAATCTGCTGTAGAGTTTTAGGCTGCTGCGCGAAAGTCCAGGCAACTAGCCAAGTGCCAAACATATGCTTCCTCAACTATATTGCAGTTCGTCCATCGAAGGTATCTGTTGTCTCTCCCACGTTTCTACTTTAAAAACACAATGCTTTTTCTTCTTGTTTATTTATTTTTTTGTTTTTGTTGCTTTTTTTTGCACGTGAGAAAACCTGTTTCTCATCATCATCATCAACCTATTTTATGTCCACTGCAGTATGATGAGCTCTCCCTGCGGTCTCCAATTACCCCTGCTCTGCGCCAACCGATTCCAACTAGAGACTGCGAATTTTTTAATTTCATTACCCCACATATAGTCTTCTGCCGTCCTCGACTGCTCTTCCCTTCTCTTGGCACCAATTTTGTAAGCCTAAAGGTCCACCGGTTATATAACCTACGCATTACATGACCTGCCCAGCTCCATTTATTTTTCTTTTAATGTCAATTAGAATATCAGCTATCCCCGTTGGCTCTCTGATCCACACCGCTCTCTTCCTGTCTTTTAACGTTACGCCTACCATTCTTAGTTCCAGCGGTCTTTGCGTGATCTTTAATTTGTTATCGAGCTTCTTTGTCAGCCTCCAAGTTTCTGCCCCGTATGTTAGCACCGGTAGAATGCACTGATTGTACACTTTTTTTTATAATAATGGTAAGCTTCCAGTCAGGACCTGACAATGTCTGCGGAATGCGTTCCAACCCATTTTTATTCTTCTGTAAATTTCCTTCTCATGATCAGTGTTCCCTGTGAGTAATCCACCTAGGTAAACGTATTCCTTCACAGACATTAAAGGCTGACTAGCGAATCTAAACTCTTGTTCCGTTACCAGGCTATTTATTTATTTATTTATTTATTTATTTATTTATTTATTTATTTATTTATTTATTTATTTATTTAAACATACCTCACCGGCCCCTAGAGGCATTGTGTAAGGAGGCAGACTGCACTGAAAGATTGTAATATACAATAAGTAGAATACATATGTGAATACATATACAACAAATACAGTGTAAGAAATCCACTAACATACAGCAATGTGGTGTTAAAATTGTACAATTACATATTACCATGATTATTGTCTTTGTTTTCTGCATATTATTCTTCCGCCCCATTCCTGCGCTCTCTCGGTTAAGGTCCTCAATCATTCCCCGTGTTGCTGCAAATCGAATGTTACTGGGATATTCGCCTTTGCTCGTTACTCCTAAGCCTTCCCAGTTTAATGGCTTGAATACTTCTACCAAGCATGCAGTGAATAGCATTGGAAAGATTGTTTATCCTTGTCTAACCCCTTTCTTTATAGGCATCTTGATACTTTTCTTTTGGAGAATTAAGGTAGCTGTGGAATCTCTGTAGAGATTTTCCAATATATTTACGTAAGCCGCCGGTACCCCTTGAATGCGTAATGCTTCTATGACTTCTGGCATCTCTACTGTTTCCAATGGCTTTTCGTAATCTATGAAAACCATATAGAGAGGCTGATTCTACTCTGAGGAATTCTTGCTAACCTCACTGATGACACGGATCTGATCCATTCTAGAGTGCCCCTTCCTGAAGCCAGCCTGTTCTCTTGGTTGGCTGAAGTGTTGCCCTTATTCTATAGAAAATTATCTTCGTGAATATCTTATACAACACTGGAAGTAACAATAACGAGTTCGCGGCCTCTAGCAACAGCCTTCGCATGCTCTGGGAGGCCGCGCTGCTCAACCCCGCCCTCGAGGATCAACTGTGGGCCGTCCAGCGGACCGAGGATGCCGCCAGGAACCACGAACTCCTGGCCGTCATCTAGGCGGGGCCTTTGGCCCAACCCACCAACTCTCAGGGCACACAATAAAGTTATTTCCTCCTCCTCCTCCTCCTCCTCCTCCTCCTCCTCCTGGAAGTAAGCTAATGGGCCTATAATTTTTCAGTTCTTTAACGTTCCTTTTTTTGTGAATTAGTATGGTGTTGCTATTTTTCCAGTTCCCTGGGACCCTTGAAGTCGTGAGACATTTAATATAAAGGGCCGCAAGCTTTTCAAGCATGATGTCTCCTCCATCTTTGATTAAATCAACTTTTATTCCATCTTCTGCCACTTTTCCTCGTTTCGTGTCTTCTAAGGCCCTTCTAACTTCATCACAAGTTATAGAAGGAGCCTCTGTAACCTGTTCATATCTTCGATATTGCTGATGATATTGCCCTGCTTATTTTTCAGTGCATACACCTTGGTTTGCTCTATGCCAAGTTTTCTTTTCACTGATTTCATGCTGCGTCGATTTCTTACCGCGTCCTCAGCCTTTCTTACGCTACGATTTCTAATGTGCCATTTTTCTAGTTTCCTGTTTTTAGCTTTCCCTTTTGGCGAGAACATGTTCGCTCATTCAAAGTGAATGGTTTAGCAGCCAAATTTATCCGTTACGTCTCGTTATTCCAGCGTCTCGCCAAGCGGTGTACCATGCTACCGGATCGCTCAACTAAGAATCCGCTGCGCAGAGTGCGCGTAGGCGGCTTACGTCGATAACAAGGAGCAATGGATTTCAGTTTGCTCCAGGTCGGAAGCTTTTGCCGTATTACACGGCTGTCGCCGGTCAGGTATGATCACTTCCTCGCATATTGAAGTGCACTTTCGCTGGGCCAGGCCGACCCCGTATCGAATGGCGTAGATCTATTGCACCCGGGCAAGTTCCTGCATTAGCCACAAAATTCCGCGTGCCCGCGGCTGCACACGTAAAGCAGGCTGCATACGTGAGGAAGTTGAAAGCCCACGTTTCTCGTGACGCATAAGACAGCAAAGTAGAAATCGTGGCTTCTTGAGTGTTCTAAAACGGCGATAGTGTTACCAATTCAGGGCACGTTATGGATGGTCTTTTTCATAGAGGTTAGCAGCGAGGCATGATGTGACTTTCTGAGAGTCAAAGATACTCGAACCGTGGCCACAACCATCACTGGCTCGAAAAGCGATTCGTGCACTAGTGCGGTACTTGAAGTGCACGGGCTTAAGAGACCGCTCATAGTGTCATTGTGTAAGGTGTCCCTCCCACATGTACTCAGTGCTGACTCTCTCCCTTTCTTCCCCTTTCTATTCCCCTTTCCCCCACCCCCATTGTAGGGTAGCAAACCGGATGCTGTTCTGGTTGACCTCCCTGCCTTCCCTCCCCGTGCTTTGTCTTCTCTCTCTCTGCACCACGATGGATTGTGAATGTGCTCAGAAATTGGACGTCGTGCATGTTTCTGCGAACTTTTACCACTCCTTTTTTTTCTGATGTGCTTTATAATTGGCTGGGTGCAAGGTTCCTTTTCCGTTTGTTTTTATCCCATTTCTGTACATATATCTATAGAATGTTGTGACAACGCACATCGTGACTAGAGATTCGCGAGGGTTGCAATGTGGGCTTGTTGGTAATGCATCTTCAAGGGGAGTATGGTAGCGCGATTCAAAGACGGGACAAGAGAAGACACAAAGGGACACACACAGCGCTAACTTCCAACGCTAACTTCCAACAGTGTTGGAAGTTAGCGCTGTGTGTGTCCCTTTGTGTCTTCTCTTGTCCCGTCTTTGAATCGCGCTACCATACTCCCCTTGAAGAGATTCGCATCCGCAGACGCAACACCGCTCCGACTGTACATATTCTATAGCGCGCTATGTCTGAGTTAAGGGATGCTTTATTCCTCCAATAATTTTTCTGCAACAAGAAGTCAAAGTCACCTAGCTACGTTTGGCTACGTTTGGATACAAGCGCTCTGCGTCCGCTTGTATCGGCTTTGGATTTCTGCACTCGTTACGGCTGCACTTTCGCAGAGAGTATACGGGTTGGTTGTTTATGTGTGATTGCATAGAGAGACTTCTCGCACAGAAAAAAAGAGAAAAGAATACAATAAAAGACGGGGGGGGGGGGGGCTAACCAGGTTTTGCACCTGATTTACCGCACTACACTAGAGGAGGAGGTAGCTGGAAGGAAGTGAAAAAAAAGTGCGTAAGGAGATGGATGACTAGGGATCCGCATGTATTTGCACAACTATTATTTGTTTCCAGCCGCCATTGCCTGCTGGAAGAAATTACCAGGTTGCCTCTGCTTCGGTATAATCATTCGTTAATAACATTGCGTACCCGCCGTGGTTGCTCAGTGGCTATGGTGTTAGGCTGCTGAGCACGAGGTCGCGGGATCGAATCCCGGCCACGGCGGCCGCATTTCGATGGGGGCGAAATGCGAAAACACCCGCGTACTTAGATTTAGGTGCACGTTAAAGAACCCCAGGCGGTCAAAATTTCCGGAGTCCTCCACTACGGCGTGCCTCATAATCAGAAAGTGGTTTTGGCACGTAAAACCCCATAATTTAATTTTAAATAATTAATAACATTGCGAACATCAACTTCGGCACCTACGGTAACATGTTCAATACGAAACACTGTGCGACACACAATTTCCATTCGCATTTTTTTTTATCAAACTAAGTTTCTTCTTTCCTGCAACATTGTATTTTTATGCGCTTAATATGCCGTTTATGTATTACAGGTTTCTTTTTTTGCGCATGACTTCTGTTTCTGTCCGACTGCGGCCTGCAGTATGCATAGATAAATATAGAAATAAGCGCTACAGTGTTAGAAGCCTGCAAATAAAACCGTTGTGCAGCCCAGTAATTTTAAAAAGTGCAGCAGGGGTTTTGTGGCCCTTCCGCGTAGGTGACGATTGTATGAAAGGTAAATAATTTTTCTTCTGCGAACGCCATGTTTTCCTGTTGGCTTAAAGCGACATGTAAAGTATTTTTTATCTTATCACTACGTCGATACGTTTCACGGCGACTCCTAAGGCAACGTGCTTACGCTGAGAACGGACATGAAATATTGGGGCACTATAAAGAGATAAAGGGCGAAACGTTTAATGATACGAAATACCGCTAGGTCGGCCTGCTTTTGTCTGTCTAGTCTAGATAGGTCTAGTCAGCAAATCTGCTTTCGGGGAAGGAGAAGAGCGCAGGCAGGAGGAACATGATTGGTGGCGACGATGACAGAGGTAAGACGCTAAACACATAACTGGCACGTGTACCGATAGCCTAGAGTCCGGGTCGGCAATATATAAAGAAACAGCAAATTAAGGCCTCGAAGTCCTCAAAACTATTTTTACACACACGTTAGAGGCACACAAGAACATATGTCGAGTTTATTTATACTTAATGGCATGCGTGCAACATTCTCAGCAATAGCTGCTCGTTTGGAACATCTGCTGCCGCACAAATTGTCACGAGTAGCAAAGGCACTGCGCTACAGTGCCTTGAAATATTCCCTTGCCCGGAAACCAATTCCAGACACTCTTCGTATCCAGCGACAGTCGTGGCGGTTTTCTTTTTTTTTTTTGCGCCAGGCAAGCCCCTGTGGCTCCTAAGCATGAAGGAAATGTGTATAAAAAAGGCGGTCGCGCGCCGCACGTCTAGCGTACGTATGGAGAAATATGGAAGGTTGACCGACATTTGCGTATGCGCTATGCAAATAAGGCTGATAGCAACAACGTAGTAACAGTGCCTACATACATAATAAATTGAGCGCCGTTCAAGCGCATTTGTAGCACGGAGAGAGGACGCATATCCACTTTCGTTCTGCCGCGGATGATTTTGCCTTGTGCCTGTTTTGTGCTCCTTGTCGTATACGTGGGAAAATTTCTCAAATAGTGTATTCGTATTTTCCCAAAGATGCCCGTAGTTACTGGTAAATTGTACTCTTATAGTATTCGATCATTGGGGAGGGGGGGGGGGGGCTTTGTACAAAGGATAATGCAGGTTCCTCGTTGTCTGTTACTGTTTTTTTTTTCTTTGACAATCACGTGATAACATGTGTTTACCGCCGGCCTCATTAATGGAGCCAGATTCTCAAGGAAGTATCACGCGCGTTAATGACATGAAATGTGAATATTTACAAATGTCTTTTTTGCCTCACGTTACAGGCATTGGGTGATTACTTTGGTTTGTGTTGTTTATGCGGCATCGTTCTGTTCACTGTACTATGGTGTTACGCAAAGGACAAAAGAAAGTGAAACGAATTTGTGCACACGTGAGTCAGTTTCTTTCTTCTTGCTTTTTTTGTGCTTTGTATAACAGGATAGTGCAGTAAGCAGAACGATTAACATATCAACTAGCCTAGTCAAAGCCTTACTGATGAAAAAGTTTTTTTAAACTCTTTTTTTTTGCAACAATACAGCCCTAAAAACTTTCTTTAAAGAAATAAGGTGCCTAGGATTCTCATACAGGGAGTGGTCTTCGGTAGCTAACATTTTCTCCATAGTTCACTCCATAAACGCACTAGTCAAATATTATTAAATTTTCTTTTACAAATTAGCAAGAAATGAAAACCGTTATCGATAACAGGCAACACAAGATAAGATAGTGCATATCAAAGTAAACCGAAGGTGACTCATCAACGTTCGCAAGAGCCACAGTCCGCAATCTATCTTTTGTTGCAGTTGTTGTTGTTGTTGTTGTTGTTGTTCTCGAAGCTGGTGCGTCATGCCAGTCATGCGGTTCTCATTGTTTATACGTGCACATGTTCCACCATACGGCTTTACCGGCAACAGTGTGCTGGAGGAAATACGATGACGTGGGCTGAAGTCATAGCTATGTTCATCTGTTCAACCGCCTCGTGGTTCCTGACGCTGGCGTCCTCCTCTGTCTCTACATCACCTTTCCCGACATTTTCTGTGAACAAACAAGCAAGCAAACAAAAAAATTTGTAGCACTGTTGTGCCGCAAAGTACTTATGTTCCTTGGAGGGTACAGAATTTCATAGATAACAAATGTGCAGAGGCCAGGCCGGAGATGAATAACCTTGCCCTGCTACTGGGCAACGGTAAGGGAGAAACTGGGAAAGAACAAAGACAGAACTGAACGGGCGATAAGGTTGTACGGTGATGCTTTGCTATTTGTTGGGTGTACAGTGGACATACTGTGTGCATTCTTTGCGGCCGTAAAACACACGCTATTATCAGCGAATGAAAGTCTGCTGAGTTCTGCGTCAATCACGGGTAATGTTTTATACATAAAAGCACACTCCTCAGGCTCACATTCCGCGCCAACGAAAAAAAAAAACAATAGTTGCCTCTTCTCGGCCTAAATCTGGTCGATCAATTTCGGGCAACATTCAGGGACCCCAACGTGATGTAACTTTAGCACACGCTTCATGGTATAATCATACAAGACGCTTTCATTTGCATAGGGTGCAGGGAAGCGAGTCAATCTCCATGAAATCATCATCAGCAGCAGCAGCCTGTTTTTATGTCCACTGCAAGACGAAGGCTTCTCCCAGCAATCTCGTATTGACCCCGTGTTGCGCTAGCTGCTTCACACTTGCGCAGGCAAAAATCGCAATTTTACCATTCCACCCAACTCTATGGGCGATCGCCCAAATACTCCGTGGTAGTCCTGAATAATAATCCATAAATGCAGAAAAGTTCTCAATTTCAGGGACTATCATGCCGTTCGCTAGGATAGACAAACACTTTGCATGATTTTACCACGCAGCTTCTTTGGTTGGCACAGACGATTATAATACACTTTCTTTGTTTTCAATGATCCATCTTGGTGATGTACCTCGTGTATGCCTAACATAGCAACGGCAACTTTTTGATGTCTTCGTTATCGTTTCCTTGCCAGTAATACATTTTGAAAAGGCAGTGAGATCGGTTCTTTTCACTGTCTCACAATATATATCTGTTAACTTTCTCACATTTCGACGTGGTGTTGAGTTCAGTCAGCATTTATTTATCTAGGAACTAAAGAATATTTGCACTTGGTAGCCGCCATGCGCCAATAATAGTGGGTTGAACACCCGCAAACCGCCGCGGCAATTCGACGGTAGCTGAATGTAAAAACGCTAATGAACTTTTATTTAGTGCTTATTAAAAAGCGTCGGGCAAACGAAAAATACCTCCAGGCCTACGACGTCTCTCATAACCCAGTCGCACCTTTGAACGATGAAATGCTATGAGCATATATTATAATTATATTCGTGTTTTTCATATATGATGTAGAAATGTTCACCGGAAACTTTCTTATGCATTCTAGTTTTTAATTTTTCCCGCAATAATTGATCTGAAATGGCCCGCGATTCTTACTAATCCGTATAAACTGCACATTAATTCTGTTCAGTAATACGGCCGATGTATGGCATTGCATTACAGTTCACTTATTGTACTCTACGGGCCGAAGCAATGCAAAAGGGAATGGTTCTGAGGAAATAAATGAGTCAGATCAAACACATAGTACATCACATGCACAAGTTGACACAAGATTTTAAAAGATGCAATAAATCCGGAATGATGAGAATTCACGTGGAGTTTTAGTAAATCTTGCAGCACAAAAATTTCTCACCGCTTCACTTCAGAGTTACGTAACTGGTTTCCTAAGACCGGTACGTATTATGTTGTAAATCCAAGTTCTTCACAAGAACGTGTCCGCGTACTTAACGTAATTAACGTAATCACATTAGAGTCACATTAAAGAAACATTAGAGAGTCGCATTAGAAAACTTCGCTTTATTTCACGCCGAATAGCACGAAGCTGCTGAGCAGTGCTTTACGTGATGCGCGCAAACTGTGCATAGGGCGGCGCGCGGAGGTCTTGCAGTTTGAGAGCCCGTGCTTACGTGTAAACTTTGCGTCCATAGCACAGCGCACATATGCTGGCCCGTAGTGCAAGTGAAATAATGACATCTGGTGGCACGACAGTTTGACGTGACTACGCGTAAATTTTTGGGCACGATGCGAATGCGCAACGTTGCGTAAGAGAGAGAGAGAGAGACAGAGAGAGAAGAAAGAAGCCAAAGCAAGGAAGTTGGAGTCACAAAAATTCCATGGGAAATGGAAAACCCGTGTCCCCCGATACCGAATGAGCTCCTGCGAGCGCCAGTCGTTACGCTAGCGTGCTTCCAAAACGACCAAGCCAGAACGAAGAGAAAATTGCGAGAGTTCGCTTTTGAATTATTGAGCAGCTTGGAGATAGCCAGCCAGCATTACCCACGAGCCGTGCAAGTAATCGAGCGGGAGTTTATTCCTTCGCATTTCCGGTCCACGGGAACTGGGGTCAACACGAAAAAAAGAAAAGAGAAGCTCACGCTAAAAATGTAAAGAGGAAGGGAAGCCGGCAGTAAATGCGGCGTGCGCAGAACGTATCCTTTAGGACTCGTGCTGCTTAAGTTTAGCTTAGTCTGTGGGAATCCCGAGCTGCGCGTGAAGACGGCAACGATGATAACGTAGAAGGCAGGCATACCTGCAGCCTCGCGAAGGCATGGCGGCAGTTGCCGTGCCCGAGCTCCTCCTTTTGACATGTGTAGGTTGCAAACCTGCCAAAATGTGGACTGGCTCATGTCCCGTACTACTCCTAACGCACCACCAACGTTGTCAAGAGAGATAAGCAAGGCTGATATAGACGAAGCAACGGTCTCGGCTCCTCCAAGTCCACCTCACAACCAATGGGCAATCCTCATAACAATAAGCGATTGGTGACGTTTACAATAGTAATGGTGAATGTGAGGTCTCGCTGAGTCTATCGGTATCTCTAAGAAACTTCAGTAGGCAGAACACTTCCCTCCTGAATAACTAGTGTATGGTTCCATAGCTTTAAAGCTATGGCACTGCACTGGTCCGCTCTACACTTTCAACTGTCAAGAACAGCCCATAACTCTTCGAAAATATCTGGCCAACATAGCAAAGCCATATGCATGATAGATCAAGCACACTGGATGGCATTCCTACCTTGGCGTCTCCAGACCAGAATTGGCGCCGAAAGTGTGAGAATAAGAGCAGTTAACTTTCTGAACGGATTAGTTTCTTGGTGACCTAGGGCAGGTATGGTGCAGACTGCAAAGAGCGAAAATGGTTCATGATAGTTTTTTCTTATTATTTACTAAATAGGCTGAGGTAATATCGCCGTTGGTCTGTGCGTTACTGTTTGGCATGCATGAATCTGCAGCTTTGATTCCAAACACGCCAGTGTGCAAGGTAAGTCAATGGAAACCCACTGGAAATTCTAAGCAGCATAGCTGCTTTAGGGTGCGCAATAACCGCTGAAAGTCGATGCCCTGCATAAATTTCTGCTGATGTGTACAGAGCTGGAAATATCACGGTGGTTTGTACTTAGTTGTATCAACAAAGCTTGAATTGCGATACTTTATCCCATCGTCTTTGAAAGAAGCCGTCTGACAATTGCTCCTCCCCACAAGGTATCGCGAACGCCGTAGCACTACCTTCGCATTCCACTACCACAAAGTCATAGCGTAAACTCGCAGGGTAAGTCCTTGTTTCTTCAATGGAAACGTTGTACAGTGTGTCCCAGCTATAATGCACCAAGATTTAAAAATATGAAAATTCCACATAGCTGGACATAACCAAAGTAACTTCATTTGCCATCGATTAGAGATACTCTGATTATGTTTTGCATACGACCTAATTACATAATTAACCTTAAATATTTCATCAACTTATCAAATATTATAATTAGATTAAAAGTGTCAGTGAGAAAATTGTAGAGCAACATGAAAAACTGCCGATGCAGCTTTCTGCTGATCAATAAGTGCTACATAAAGGTGTTTTTTCTGAGCGTGAAAAAAGCCCGCGAATACGCAATATTGCCGCGCACCTGGCCACTCGCGGCACCTTGCGTGGAACCGATATCTTTCATTTTGCTTCGAAATGGAAAATTTTCGATATTCTAAATGGTATTGATATGTCGCTTATATTGAATGTTTGATGCTATACAAAATTGGGCTGCTCGTACACCTGCAGAAAAGAAAAGGGGTGTTGTAAAGCATTTAGATGTGCATGTTTTTATGCGCTAGTGCCTAAGACTTTCAGAATGCAAATGCGACCCGCGGACACGGCTATCCTCTTGCTTCTTCTGTATTACCGCTTCCAAAAAGAAAGAAATGTAAAAGCTAAATTCTGAGTTGGCTATTGATCGAGCCACGTATTCGCGAATATCTTGAAGTGCTTTTGGAGGGAACGAGGCGAAGCTTCAAATCAAATGCTCCACTCTTAAGCCCGTATAAGCTTTTAGCAGACCTACTTTGGCGTAGTTTTGTCCTGGTCGCTGTTTGACATACTATGACATCTCTGCTGCATGCACTTAAACAGAAGCTTTAGCTCATTACTGAAGTAAATGTTGAACGGAAGCATTTCATCATTAGGCAAGCCACTTCAGGCGGGCGCAATATTCCGGGGTCATATTCGACTTTCCTGTCGAAACACGCGTGAAATCTTCGTTTCCCCTCATTAGGCTGAATCGATTCCAGTGGCATTTGTTCAACTTCGGAATGCAAGCCCAGCTGTGCCGACAGCTAGAAACATGGTCTTGATTTACGGCATCGTAAGGTTTAAAAATTTGTTGAAAGTAGGAATACTATAATTATGGCTGGAGTAATGACATTTACAATTCCGAAACTCTTCACTGAAGCAAGAGCGAAATTCTGCAAAGTACAAATATTCTATAGCTTAAATTTACGTAACCATCAACGCAAGCATGACGTGCAGCGCTGTTTGAACTGCCCAGTCAAACGTTCTACTCTCCTATACGAGATCAATTTGCTTTCAAAGCGAATAACATTGCCTAACTTGACAGGTCCTACTTATCTAATTGGCTTATACGAGGCGAGTAATTCGGAGTAGTGGAGAATATTTCAATGCTGTCTAGCTAGTGTAGGGAAAGTAGATAATCAGATGCGGAGGCTGCTGCCGGCTTCTGCGATTGGTCCACTTCCCCTTGCTTAGATTGTGGTGGTTTGTCGAAAAACGTGATGGCATGCAACAGAAGTGTAAAAAAAAATTCCGCTAAAAGGAATGAGCAGGGAAGAAGAGTTGGCTGAGCGCTGTCGTATGCGTATCGAAAGGGCTTGACAGCGCTATACAGCTGCGGATTTTTTTCTTTATTGCACGCAAGTAAATTCATTCTGCTTTGCAGGTACGAGTAGCCAGTGCCAGAGTGATCGGCGGGCAGCGATCTTCTATTTCTTACAGGACGCGATAGCCTACGGTTATTCAGAAAAAAAGTTCACGTCTGTTCAGCATATTAATTAGTCTTTAAAGCGTACTCTTCACTTTGACGTGGTGAGTTTTCGTGGCGTTGTGACGTCGCGTGACAGACAGGTGGAGTGGGCGCAGCCTGAAAACTTTTGAGCAGTTGCGGAGGGCCAATGGCGAAAAAGACGTAAAATTAGAATTAATTCGCTTTTTGTTATGTCTAATCATCCATAACCAGTAGGTAGACGTCATAGCAGAACTTCTGGTGGTTTTCCTGACGTCGTGTGGCAGGCAGGTGAAGTGGGGTCAGCTTGAAAAATGTTCGACGAATCATGGAGGGCTCATTATAGAAATGGAATAGAAACAGATTGGAATACTTTTCTGGCGCCCTTGGCTTATTAATTTACCGCTTGCGCGAAAATGTTATATTCTTTATGTCAGGTATGCAAAAGTGATGCAAATAATAGCTTACTTCAGAGCGACATATAATATACACAATTTGTCCACTCTGGGTGCACTACTGAATGTAAATCAAAAATGTTGGTATTAGGTTTTAACCAGCAATGAAGTCGACCAGAGTTACAATGTATAGGTTTGACAGGGTATGACATTCTAAGGAAGAAGGAAGAGGAGTACGTTGTTGACTGCGGGCGGACGTCGTAAGCTCAGGGCAGAAGTGTGCACTCTAAGAAAAGTTTATTACACCCGTTGGAGTGCCCCTTCTGCCACAGAACGATAATCGCCATCTGTCTTGATGCGTTTCCTTTCTTGAAAACGCCGCGCCCGCTACTTTCCTGTCGGGAATGCTTTCATCCGAATAATGCGCATGCCGTTCGTTACTGGAAAGTTCCGGGCTCGCAGCGTTATAGAAAGGAAGCGCATCAAGGCAGATGACGATTATCGTTGTGTGGCAGAAGGGATGCTCCAAAAAGTGTAAACTTTTTTTAGAGTGTGTGCGTGTATGTGTGTGTCGCTAACACCTTTTTAATGAAACAAGCCTCTAGCAATGATAAAAAAGCGCCCGTGTGCGCTGTTGCACAATTCTACATGGTGATACCGCTTTATGTGCGAACGTAAGCTTCTTCATACAGGGTGTCATATGGTAATACTATAGAGTGCTGTTTTGTTTTTTTTTCGCACGAATTGTTTAAACTGCCTGTGGCAGGTTGTGCGGAACTGCATCAGTTTCGAGATATTATTTTTCAGGATCCAACGAAACGCATGGGCGTTCCAGGTCCTTCTTTTAAGAAAACGATGTTTTATGCATTGAAGGACAATATTAACTGGAACACGAATGCGTTTCGCCGGACACTCTAATATCGCGAAACGGCTGCAGTCCAGAAAATTCGTTCCAGGTGGATATGTATTGTGAACTTACTAGCTACCGTGGGTAGATTAACACATGTGCCGCGAAATAATTATTTGAAAAGGTGGTTAAGATAACAATCTTAATTATTCAATTACGCGTTTTCATTTCTGTTAGAATGACCGCCTGTTCGGGTAATGTAGATGAAAGATTAGAATTGTACTAAATGTTATAGGTAATATTTAAATATTTGGGGCAGCTAAAGAAGTTTGAAGGCCCAATCCACGCTGTGAAGGTGGATTGCCAGCGAAGCTGTTACCGTCCACTTAACCTATTCTAGTCTAACGAATGAAATGAGTACGCTGTAAAATGCAGTGTATAACCATTTATTGCATAACGGCATTCACGACGGCTTCACGATCGCTGTGGTATACACGGAGGTTTTCAGTTTTGACAGTTGTCACGTTCTTCTCCAAAGTTAGGTTGACACACGAGTCATGGTTGGTGGTTCCTTTTCTGTGTAACACATTAGTATAAACGCTTCAAGACAAAGTCTAGGAACCACTAGTTTTCCTGTTTCGAAATGTCCATGGTAAGGTCCTCGGCGATAAAGAAAGGCGTGTGCGCGTGCGCTACATGTGTTTTTTTTGGGCTAAATCTTCGATTTCTAGAAAGCCCAGTTTTCTGTAGACCGCCACGAAAAAAATCGCCGGTTGGTAGAGGTAAACAGCGTCGCTGTGAAAAAAGGTACACCCCGTGTAGTCCTATGATATAAGGAACATCGTGTATATACAGGTTTTCTAAGGCGGTTTGTTAACAACCTCGTAAACAACAACACGCAAATATAAGCAGAATGTAAAGAATGAATTTATAACGTCGTGCATCACCCTTGCCAGCATTTACGTTCAGTTAGCATTGGAACACGCTGCAAATGCCCTTAAACACTGTAGGAACGGTGTGGCACCTAAGTCCGCGCCAGCAAGCCCCGGTCCTGGCCGGCCGCGTCCAAGAGCGCCCAGCCGAGCCTCGGGCCAGCACTCGAGCTCATGAGTCACGTCGTCCCCTACTTCTTCGACTACTGGCTCCGATGCTGCAGTTCCGATGATGCCCGTGGCTCCGATGACGATGGTGGCGGAGTTCCCCTAACTTTTACTCCTTGTTTAAACTTATTATGAATTATAAAAAAAAGAAAAAGCTACATAATTCGGGCACGTTTACGTTAGACATGGGATCGGTACATTGAGTTTCGGTTTCGGAAACACCAAGTGGTGTTACAACTTTCGCTTTGACTTTTGGCAAATACGAGGCAGGAATATAACTTTTTTTTCCAAATTCTTCTGCGAAAAATGGCACGTTTAACTGGACAGAATATTTCTTCAAATTTTTGAAAAATTTGGAGGTTGCAACATGCCACCGTATTTTACGTAAATTAAAAAATGCCACTGAACTTTGATAATCTGTTGCGTCTCCGACTGAAATTTTTATTTTCTATGCCTCTAAAGATATATTGTACAAACTAGGCATCATATTTGCGTCACTTACATGTCCAGGAATTCGCGACACCGACTGCTAGCGCCTTCTGTCGTTAGAAAGTGCGGAGCAGTCGCGTCCCTGAATGGGGAACGTCTTTTACCATTTGATAATGGCACTACACCTCTTCGTTGACTCATTTCGCTCCACGGACGTAAGGTGTACGCGATCATTTCACACAGCGTCATGGCTTGCTTTGCTTCCTGAAATTCTACTACGTTTTACATTAAATTTTATGTGCACATTGAAGCTGTTTAGATTTTTCTGACGTCTTTTAATATTACTATAGTACTCTTCTTAGTTCTTGACGGCCTCGACCAAATTAATATTCATCAGTACTTCAAATTGAAGGGTCTACCTTTTTTCATTCCGCGCTTCCTAAAATTAAAAAAAGAAATGGAAAGAGAGGAAAAGCAAATGGGCTAACCACATAAGCGTGCTCCGATTCGCGACTGTGTAATGTGGTGGGTGATTGGGTGCTGCAAAAGAAGATATATATATATATATATATATATATATATATATATATTGTCCAAAGCCACGTCGGACGTGTGCGCGAACAATCCAGTTTGTCACCTTGAAAATAGGACGGACTGGCGGATCCCTCAGGAGAACGCTCTTTCGCAACCGCGTTCCGCGAAGCTTCGTGCCAGCTTCCGAATGCAGTGTTTGAAATATTCACAGAGCTGCTTGTCATGCACGCATAATTTGCCGTCATCACAGCCGTGAGCTAGGAACCCGGACAAGCAAGAGCTGGGAGTACGTGCTGTAGCACATTTAGAGGGCAATAAGCGCTAGCGCGCCAGAGAAGCCACTATTCTAACCAAAGAGGTGTTCGGAAGCGGCTCTAGGTGTTGAACACGTTATAGGATATCAGAGTCAGATGTACGTCAAGTGCACAAATCTTGGCCTTCGAAACGCTGAAATCAACAAGCATAATGCAGCAGGGACCCTAGCAGTTTCCAGGTAACGGTTAGTATGACCAATAAATAAAACAAATTTCTGAGCTTTAGGAGTGGCGTTGAACGGCAAAGGGGAAGCCCCTAGTCTGCCAGGGCCTCACGTGGTTCAGCGAGTCCGCAAGAAGTCTTTACCCCCATGTGCGAAAACACTTTCCTTTATATAGTACAAGGAAACGCTACCTGTTAAAACTTGGTTGCATAAAAGAGGCATTCGTGTATCTACTGTGAATTGTTGCATTTATCCGGAGTTATACAACTTCGCTTCAGAAGATGTGAAGATGCAATATTTATTTGGTGTGTGATTCAAAGGGCTCTTAGGACGACCTAATTTTGAATCAGAATGCCATCCGATCATTGATTTCACCCCATGAAGAAGACCTGCCATTTGATATGTATTTTTTTTTTAGTTGGTCTACATAGCTTTGGAAGGCATGCAATTCGCGCTGAAATCCTGCACCCATTGTTTCGTTGATATTTCACTATGATCGAATCATTGGTCGCTCTCAGGACACGTATTACCGACCTGACAGAGTTACAAATGGCTATTACCACCTCTCGATAAGTTGCCTGTCGTTGCCACTTTTTTATTGCGATAGCAATTATATGGACACTCCAGGCCCAATTCTGCCGTCGCCGTGAGGTTCCGCATAAAGTCGAAGGGAGATAAAATCACCTCCGCATGCCTTGTGCTGTATGTGCGAGTGCAAGCGTACTAGGGTGAGCCGGCGACCGCGGCTCAATCACTTTTTTTTGTTTTGTTTTGTTTTGTTGTTTTTTGAACAGATATGCACAGTTAACAGGAAAGGGAAAGCGAGGAGCAGGCGCACTCAACGGATAGAAGCGGGGAGAAAGCGCGCTGCGTTCCATCGCGCGCATGGCTTCGGGAGGAGGGGAAGGAAGGGGGGCGCGTTTTACTCCGGGCCGCCCGGGTGGGCGCGCCGCGGTACCTTGAAAGCCATTTGCGACGGGTACAGAGTCCGCGCTGTGCTTTGTTTTCGCGACTTAGTTCGCGTTGATGCGAGCGGCTTCACGAAGGTCAGTTCGCTCGCTGCTGCTGCCGAGTTTCCTCTCTGCAGCGTTTTGACAGCGAGTTTCCGCGGTCATCGAGTGAGATGTGCTCATGCTGGCTTGTGGGCGCGTGACACTATGCTTGTTTATATATTTAGTATGCCAATGTTTACAAGTGTTTACGGCCGATAAAACTACTATCCTTGCTTCGTACAGCTACCCATCGACTAATTTGCTATCGCAATCGATGCTTCGCCTTTAGTGCCAAAGTGCGACTTTTTTAGGTTAAAAACTGCTTGTACATTCTCTGGGGGGCATGGTCTGCATACGCCCGTTCTAGGCCATCAGTATGCGATGTGTTGGTTAGTGCTTGCACCCTTCTCACATACAGTTTTTACATGATGCATTGTATATCACGTACTACGTTGTGGTAGCATGTCAGCCTACCACGCTTCTGGCTAGAGCCAGGAGCATGGCAGGCTGTTCGGATTAGGAATGTTCCGACCAGGTAGTGTCGGAACATTTTTTTCGGTTAACTTTTTCTGTTTGTTTTTTTATGTCCCTCACTATATATATTTTGTGGCAGGGTATCTGTCGGGGCGAGAACATATTGGCCACTTCGATATAAAAGCCGGAAGATCCCAAGCCCTGTGGGAATCCATCCACGTTACGTGAAGTAGTTTTCAAGGAGCCTACGAAGTTAACGAAACGTCCATGAGAGCACGAAGACGTAGGCGGCTGCTTCACGACCTACATGACACGCATGTCATGGTATTCTTCTCATTACCGATCAATTATGTTCGTCATACACTCTTCTCTTATTATACAAATTTTGGCAAATACCAAATCAACGAAACGACCATGAGAGCGCCAGGACGTAAGCAGCTCGATAGATACTGTCAAAGTGGAAAATGTTCACCAAGAAATGCTTCTCATTTAATGGGGTTGAATCACAGAAAGCAGTGCGTCCTCGAGACCACTCAACAGCCAGGTCTAAAACAACGTCGCGTCATACATACGTAGAAGTGCGTGTATTGCTTTGTCTTTGCATGTGCAGCATGTAAAATGGCACATGAAGCTTACTTAAACGCCTGGCGCGACGGTTCGATGGTTCTTTTTTTTCAGTCCTGCAGCAGCGACAACGCATTGCTTCCTGTCGTTTTCCCTTGCCACATTTAAGAGCAGAAAAGGCCTCTGCCACGTCAGGCGCGCTTGCGCAGAAGAAAAAGAAACAAAAGAACGAAACCTTTAGTCATATGGCAGCTAACCCAGGTACGCAGTTTATCAATTGGAAATTTTACCACAACGCTAAAAAAAATGGCTAACTTGCGACAGTTTCTCTACTTGTATGATATTATTAACAACAGAATGCAAACTGTTCTGATTTTTGGCGCATTATTTTTGTTGATTTCGTCGTTTATACAAATCGATTGTTGCGAGCTTTACCTATACGTTCTAATCTAACCTTTAAACTATAACGGTTAACTATAAACTTTTAACTATAAACTATAACGAAAAAGGAAGACGAAGTGATTCTCGTAGCGACCACTGTTCCTTCGCGCTGCAGTATTTTCGGCTTTTTCCCGTGTTTTACTGGGTGACGCCATTCCCATTGCCACGGCAATGGAAGTGGAGTCGGCAGAATGCCGCAGCGACGTGACTGCTTCGGCAGGTACCGGCCCGAGGAAGAGAAATTGCCCACCTGACAGCGAGGACACTGCGCTGTACTCCTGCTCAAGTGATGACGCCTCAGATGACGAAGGCTTCGAAAGAGTGGTACATCGGAAGGCCAAGAGAAGAAACATCAGCGGACGGTCTTCATCAAGTAAGTCTACCGTCATGCCACAGCGAAGGCCATCTGCGCACACTATTCTTTTTGTGCCGGACACACCCGCCGACAACCTCAACCGCCTTAATAGACAAGCGATTTCCGTTTCTCTGGAGGCTCTTGTCCCAGGAGAAATCAAGGATATCAGAATTAACACTCGAAAGAACGTCCTGGCTATTGATGTCCATAACCAAAGCGCAATCAATGCTTTGATGGCAGTAAAGCTCCTGGGCAACATCAACGTCCACTACCTCATTCCACAGGACAACGAAACTACGGCTGGTGTCGTTTATGATATTGACACATTGATTAGCGACAGCGACCTGCCAATTTTAATCAAACCTGCCACTGATGGTGTTGCCTTACTACAAGCTCGGCGCCTCGGCAAGTCGACCTGTGTAAGGCTCGTGTTTAAAGGTGACTGTCTACCGTCACATGTAAAGGTCGGACACTTTCGGCATGTGGTACGACCTTTCGTACCCAAACCACTTATGTGCAGAAGGTGTCAAAGAATTGGACATGTGAGCGCTGTCTGCCGAAATACAGCGACATGCCCACGATGTTCCAAACAACACGACACGGACACCTGCCGTGCAACAGAGCTCAAGTGCCCTAATTGTCAAGGCCCACACGTCGCATCCTCAAAAGACTGTCCACGCCTAAAGAAAGAGCAGAAAATCTTGCGGAAAACGGCCAGAGACGGATCATCACACAGAGATGCTTCTGCAGCGATAAGGCGACACCACTCTCGGAAACGAAAGTCTACGACATCCTCTTTCGGTTCAAGGGAAAAGTCTCGTCCGGCAACGCCACCTCCTGTTCCATCTGTCTCCAGTAACAGCACGAATGTCAACGATAAAAGCGGCCCTGCTATTCCTGCTTCATCAAGTGAGGTGTGGCCAGCTCTGCCGAAGACATGCCACGCGCCAGAGCCACAGCACCTGACTCGCCACTTAACGTCAAATGTCACTTCAGTTGACCAAGTGCGAGACAAGGATTCCCAGGTGATTGCTATGCTCAAATCCCTCACGAATGTCATGCGTCTACTACTGACAAACATGGACACTCCGGCTGCTCGTAGCGCACTGCAAGTGCTGGACGCGCTGACTCCAGTACTTGAAAGCATCGCATAGCACCATGGCCCGCCCCTCGCTGCCCTTCCACAAGGAAGTCAAGAAAGCATCTTTACTGCAGTGGAATGCCCGTGGTCTCAAATCGAGAATTTCAGATTTCAGACACTACGTTTTCGAAAACCGATTTCCCATACTTGTGATTTGCGAACCGAACGTGCAGAATGTTATACGCATTTCTGGCTATGAGGCATTCATGTCCTCTACCTGTGGTGATGTAAGCAAGGTAATCGTATATATTCGATGTGATCTGACATACGTGTTGCACCCAGTCCCGCCGCACGACGACAACCAGTACGTTTGTTTAATTGTGAAAACGAACAAGTTTACGTTCACACTCGTTGCTGTTTACCTTGCTCCTTCACGCGGATTCGACTCTAAACGACTGCACGACGTGCTATCAGCGACACCCCACCCTACGATTCTCACCGGAGATTTTAATGCTCACCATCCGCTTTGGGGGAGCTTGAAGATGGACTCCAGGGGAAGGAGACTAGCATCCTTTGCCACACAGCACGACCTTCACTGCCTCAATGATGGTAGCCCAACATATTTACGCGGGCTTACATACAGCAGCTGCCTAGACTTGACCCTGGTTTCTCGGCGTCTTGAAAGAAACGTGCAATGGTTTCCAGACATCGAATCCCGTGGAAGCGACCACATTCCGACGTACCTGAAGATCAAGGGACTATTTAAATGCCCCTCCACGACACTCCGGAGAATTGACTGGTCGGCGTTTCGGTCGCACATGGAGGAAGTATGTCAGCGAGGGAACCATTCAAATCTGGAAACCGAAATTCAAAAAGCCATGCAAGATACTACGCGTGCTTTTCAGCCTTTCCCGAAATACGAAGAATTTGAAGCCGAACTGCAGCGACTACGAGCAGTTCGCCGGCGGGCTGAAAGAAGATACAGGAGAACCAAATCCATCCATGATCTCAGAGAGGCAAGGCGGATGCAAAAGAAGATTCAACGCCGCATTGACGCACTTCAATCTCAAAGATGGAAACGTTTCTGCGAGTCGTTGGATCCACGTCAGCGATTATCTCAGATATGGAGAACTGTGCGTGGACTTCGTGTATCACCGCAACAGCGTGTTCCTTTTAAGTCCCTCGCTTTACAACAAGGTCGCAGCGAATTAGACGTTGCCGAAGAATTTTGCTCAAGACTTGCCAGCTCGCAGCCTCAACGCGCCCTTACACCATGTGCCACTCCTGTGCCACGGGACTCCCGCATGGATGTAATGTTTTCGGTGGAGGAGCTTGAAGCGGCACTAGCGACTTGCAGGCGCTCTTCGTCACCTGGGCCGGACGGCGTTACCTATGCGGCGCTCGCCAATCTTGGGCAGAATGCACGCCTCATGCTGCTAAACCTTTACAATGAGTCTTGGCGCAACGGTTTGGTTCCACGTGAATGGAAATGCAGCCGCTTGGTTCCACTTCTCAAACCTGGTAAATCACCGTTAAACTTGTCATCGTACCGCCCCATCGCTCTGGCCAGCTGCGTAGGGAAAATAATGGAACGAATGATTTTGACGCGCCTGGAATGGTACCTGGAAAGTTACAACGTGTACCCAGATGCTATGGCTGGCTTCCGGCGTGGGCGCTCATCCATAGATAATGTCATCGATTTGGTCGCGTATGTTCAACATCAAAAACGGATGAAACGACTCACTGCGGCATTATTCCTTGACATAAAAGGCGCCTATGACAATGTAGCACATTATGCCATTATAGAGGCTCTGATTAAAGCAGGAATCGGTGGCCGCACTTTTCAGTGGCTGTACAGTTATTTGACTGACAGGCATTTCTTCGTGATGACCGAAGAAGGCGCCACGACTCAACACCAAACGTTCTGTGGAGTACCGCAAGGCGGAGTGTTGAGCCCGACGCTATTCAACCTAGTGCTCGTTGGCCTAGTCAGATGCTTGCCCAACACAGTTCAAGTATCAATCTATGCCGACGACATCTGCATTTGGGCGTCTGCTGTAACACGACTGCAGGTACGAGCACGGCTACAAAAGGCAGCTACCTTAACATCACTGTACTTGCGAAAACAGAACTTAGAGCTGTCTTCAGAGAAATGCTGCCTTGTTTCTTTCACTCGGAAGGAAATGAAGCGTTATTCTGTAAGTGTCAACGGCCAAGCAGTTGCACATGCACGTAAACACCGCTTTTTAGGGATAATTATCGACCGCGACCTATCATGGAGCCCGCACGTTTCGTACCTAAAGAAGAGGTTGCTGACAATAATACATCTCCTCAAGTTTCTCGGCGGAAAGTCATGGGGCACATCGGTGCGATCAATGCTGCAGCTTTATAACGCCTTGTTCCTCGGCTTCGCAAGATACAGCCTCCCTGTGCTTGGAAACACCTGCAAAACAAACCTGCGTGTACTCCAGGGACTACAAGCTCAAGCCCTAAGGACGTGTCTCGGCCTTCCGAGGTGTGCGTCTACAGCGGCAACGATTGTCATAGCTCGAGATCACCCAATAACAACGTACTTGGTAACCGACGCTCTCAGAGCGCATATTCGCCACGTTGCCCGACTACCTTCTCACCACCTTGCCGCTCTACCCGCAGAAAGGCCACACGCAGCTATCAGTCGTATGATTGTTGCCAATCGCACCTCATTGCCAATGAACTACATGCCTGCAGCAAGACCATCCACACCTTTATGGTGCCTGCACAGACCTGAAGTACGCCTCACCATCCCAGGAATCACTAAAAAGGCTAACATGCCGTCGTTTGCCCTGAAGCAGGCCACATTACAACTTATACATGAGGTGCACAGTGGCCGCGTACACGTTTACATCGATGGCTCAGTCACATCTTCAAGTTCAGCTGCTGCTGTGGTGATACCAACAAGATCCATCGAAATACAGCTAAAAACGTCGCATGTATCATCAACGACAGCTGCTGAACTGGTAGCCTTGCGTGCGGCTCTCCATTTCATTCAGGAGGAACCACCGCATGCATGGTCAGTCTTCTGTGATTCCAAGGCAGCCCTACAGAGTGTACTCTCAGCACTGCGCCATGGATCACATGAACAGCTCGTCGCAGAGATCAGAGAAGTACACCATCGCATAGTTGACGAAGGACACGATATCAAATATCAGTGGTTGCCTAGTCACTGTGGCATACACGGCAATGATCGAGCAGACGCAGCTGCCCGATCTGCCCATGACGGCGTCAGGTGCGTTGCCATTCCTCTTTCGAGAGCCGACGCAGCGAAAAAACTTGCCGTACTGGCAAACGACCTGACATTAGCTCAGTGGAATTCATCCGATTTCAGAAGTGCACGACTTCATACCCTGGACCCTACTTTACAACTCCGTATTCCGCCCGAACTTCCACGACGCGACTGTACCCTTCTAGTTCGTCTATGGCTTGGAGTAGCATTTTCAAATGCGTACTCCTTTCTTATCGGAATGTCCGACAACCCACTTTGTGACTTCTGCGGGTGCAATGAAACAATCGCGCACCTTCTTTGTGAGTGCTCTCGTTTCAACCCGCAAAGAGCAGTCCTCTCAGCCACCCTAGACAAACTGGACAAGCGCCCACTGTCAGAAAACAAGATCCTTGGACACTGGCCTACGCGAAAATCAGCGCGATCGGCTATGAAGGCACTGCTGCGGTATTTAAAAGACACTGGACTTTCTGACAGATTGTGACTTCACTGTGTGACTCAGGATTGTACGGTGCACTGCATCACAGTAGGAACGCCTTTGCGGGCTGCGTGACAGTGCCCACAGAAACAGTTTGTGTGTACGTGCGTGTGTGTGTAGTTTCTTTTTTTTTAATCCTTCTCCCTCTCACCTATCGCTTCCCCTTTCCCCTCCCCCAGTACAGGGTAGCCAACCGGAGATAATCTCTGGTTAACCTCCCTGTCTTTCCTTTGCCTTTCTCTCTCTCTCTCTCTCTTAAACTATAACGTCCTGAAAAGCAACTGTCGCTAGAAAAGCGAGCCCTCAGCCACATTGGCACTGATTACCATCGAAATCAGTTACTCCGCATGCAGACTCGATCACGTTTGCGAAGAACCCAATCTACACTGCATTTACTAATTTAAATTGGCCAACCAGAGCCGAAATATAAATGTGAATACTCTACGGACATGGCCAAAAATGCTTTTAAACGCGTGAAGGCACAATTTACAAAGAAGGGACACAGAAAACGTCGTAGGCGCGCTGTGGCGTGTTCTGTCTCTTCGTGTCACTTCATGTCTCTATTACGTGATTGTACCTTCGCGCTACAATATGTCGGTAAGCAAACGCCAACTAGCGCAGCAACAAGTCATTCTACAGAATGGATTTAATTGTTCAGCGTGCTTACGCTCAACGTATCCCAACGTGAAACATGGACAGACCAACGAGAAACGTCGGACGTACATCCATCAAAGCGCTGCGGGAACCGTCTAGCGTACCTGTAAAGAAAGTTGGTGGGAGACGTTGGGCGTTGGCCTTTAAAAGCTATCAAATTCAGGTATTACGTGTCAGAGCGACGGTATGAATATGAGGTATGCGGTAGTGGGAGACGCGGGATTAATTTGCAGCGCCTGGAGTTTATTAACGTCCACCTATGGCACGTGCCTTATTGCACGTCGTCCCCGTCGAAATGCGGCCGCCGCGACTGGGAATTTATCCTTCGCCCTGAGGCTTAGCAGCGCAATGTCAAAGTCACTATCCCACCACGGCGGGGGAACGTAGCCTCAAAGCACGAAGAATTTTATACATGAACCTCACAATGTTCCTACCATGTAACAAAAGTACTCGCAAGTTTGCATTTAACGATGTTCACCTTAGACCTTTCTCGGCTTTACAGTGGCTACCCGCGCTCGCAGGATGGCTGGCACGACCACCGAGCCTTTGTCTTTCTTTCGTCCTTTTTTTTGTGTGTGTGTCTTTGAGACGGAAGAGATTTTGTCTCAATTTCGCCTATGGAACTTGATCCTTCCAAAGCCTTGTTTTTTTTTCAGTAACCCACTCACCTCCCTTTGAATGTAAGGCCCTTTTTGTTCTCCCCGTCCGGAAGTGTTCGCGTGGGTTTGCGAATGGCTTAGCCTGCAGTTACTCGTAGGAAGCGTTGGTAACACTGGAAATAGCAGCTCGCGGCTGTCTCGCGTGCCGTATTCACTCAGATTTTTCGTGTTCTCACCGCGTAGAGGTGTTCCGGTTGCTTATGTGAGCGCAAATTTTATGAATGCTCCACTGTAGTGGAACGTCTGTTTTTAGACATCAGTGTAGCAACAGACGAGGAAGAGCTCTCGAGCAGTTTCGTTGCCCGCTCAGTAGGCTGTACATCAATTGCTCAGAGCGTTCCAAGCGCGAGTTGGTTTACGTTTGAAGAAACCTCAACACGGTTGCATAAAATAAATATACCATAAAAAGGGAACACAGTCATCTGGGCGAATTCGAAAAAAATCTTTACTTGTCATTCTGTACCTATCATCACCTGTCAGTGGTCGTAACAAATGCCAAGCTGCCTGCGGCCGTACTTATTATTCTTAATAAGTACGTCCACAGTAATTCGTTTCCTAACGTACGCATTTATTCGTGCTTTACACACAAACATAAAGCTACAAGGGGTTCAGTAAGAAGGGGGCGCGACAAAAGAGAATTGTGTTATGTTATAACGCAGTCATGGTGCGCGAATAAACTATGAAAACAATGTTTGTGAGCACAATACATAATAGACGTGGGAATCTAACAGCATCCAACCTGAGTACGGTGTTGAGGTAAATAAGCTTGCTGAGATTATGCGAATCGCAGTGACTGCTGACGGAAAGAAGGAAGGAAAAAGTGGAGAAGGAAAGACAGGGAGGTTAACCAGTTTAGCTTAATCTGTTTGCTACCCTACACATGGGAGAGGGATGGGGGCGATGAAAGATGGGAGAGAGAGAGAGCACATAGCACAGCACACACACACATCGTCCGTTTGAGTCCATCAATCTGGCGTGGTACGTGCTTCATAGGTGACTGCTGAAGAAAGCAGGTGTAACTAGTGCCTGAAGGAGGAGGAGGAGGAAAAACTTTATTTGCTCTAATGGTGTAGAAATTAGCGGTGGCAGATGTGGTCGGCCATCTTCACGCTCTTCTTCCCCATCTGCGCAGGGTCGACGCCCCTATTCCAGGGCACCACTGAGGGTGGCTACTCGGCGAGCGTGCCTTACTAGTCCATGCTGGACTTTCGGGTCGCTGCTGGAGAGCACCCTCTCCCACTGCTCCGCACTCGGGTCTTTTATTTGAAGGAATTGCTGATTCTGTACGCATTCCCATGTAACGTGATATAAGGTGGGCTTGGCGCCGCACCAGGGGCAAATGTCTCTATACTGGGTGGGAAACATCTTTCTTAGTGTGTTTAGGTTTGGATATGTTCCTGTTTGTAGTCTCCTCCAAGAGGTTGCTTCATGCTGATTTAGGCTGTTGTGGGGTGGAGGGTATTTGATTCGGACCCCCTTATAGTAATTCAATATGTCTGAGTAGCTTGGGTTGACTGGTATGGGTTCCTCAGGGTCGGTGCTTGTGGCCGCTCGGTTTGTGTGCTCTCGAGCTGCCTTGTCCGCCCTTAGGTTCCCTTCTATTCCAGCGTGTCCCGGTACCCAGAAAATTGTATGCCTGATTTTGTTGTTAGCCCTGCAGGAGCGGAGGATGTGAAGCGCTCTGCGTCCTATTCTGCCGTTCATGTAATTCCGACACGTAGTTTGCAAGTCGGTGAGTATTGTTAAAGACCGTTCGGATCGGTAGCCCTCCACTGCCGCTAGAGCTACGGCTATTTCCTCAGCTTCCGTTACCGAGCAGTCCTTCATTGACGCGCTGCTGATCTCTTTGTAGTCCTGGCTTATTACTATCGCAGCTGTCTTTACTATGTTTGTGCCTCTTTGCTTGGCGTATACTGCAGCATTTGTGTATACTGTTGTGTTTTTTGTGGCCAGGTACTTTTCGACGTATTTCGCCCTTGCGTCCCTTCGCGCCGTGTGGAGGTTTGGGTCCATGTTTTTGGGTACGGGGCTAACAGTGAATGTTTTCCGATATTCATCAGGAATCCCCTCCGTTCTTTGGGTTTCTTTGATTGATTCCGCGAAGCCTAGCCTTATTAGCAGTTCCCTTCCCGTTTTGGTCTGCTGGAGTCTCATGAGCTGTGCGATACTTTGGGCTTCTTTTAGTTCTTCGAAGGTGTTGCTTAAACCAAGTGCCATTAGTTTCTCTGTCGATGTATTGTTCGGCAGGTGAAGTGCTGTTTTGTACGCTTTGCGTAAAATTGTGTCCGCTTCCTGTATTTCCTGTTTGGTGCAGTTGAAGTACGGGAGTGAGTATGCGACCCTGTTGACCACCAGGTTGCCAACCAGCTTAAGTGTGTCTCCTTCTTTCATGCCTGAAACTAGTGCCTGAAATAATTTTGCGTGTAAGCTACAGTTACCCTAGAATGCGCTAACCGAAAGGAAAGTTAAATATTGGTGCCATCCCTCTAAAATATTATGACGCAGAAATCATGGTTTGATGTTTCTTATCCGATGGCGTTCTCTTCGAACTGCTGCGTCGCCTCCCCTTCCAGATGGCTATGCTGCCGAGTAATGATCAGAGCTTGAAGTGTCTTTGTCACTCTATTTGCTAGCTGCATTTAGCACATATGATCCTATACTAAAAGCCAGCGCAGTCAAATGAAAAATAGTAATGGAATTTCAATAGTTATGGAATGAAACTTAGTTTTGTTGTCCTTTATGACACCTAGTTTCTTCACTCCACCTCCGCACCCCAACAAGACTCTCCGGACGCAAGATTATACCCAGCTTTGTCGGCTAATGCTGGAAGTGGCCTTAACAAAGCCTTTTGCTATTCGGAATTGGGAGGATGAGAACGCTGTACGTGTGATTACTGCAGTAACGAGGAGAACCGAGAACCAGTTCTGTGTGTCTGCCCTTGCTAAAATGCACAGAGAAAATTACCCAAGTTTGCGCTAGCTCGATTTGTTCGAGACCATTTTCAATGTAAACCAGTTTGCATTGCCGGTCTGAGAAGTCGTCGCATTATAGAGGGTGACTAAGGCACTGCTACACTTCTTTATGGACAACAGACCTGCACCAACGGCTATATCCTGGACTGCTATTAATTGCGCTGCGCGTCATCCCGTACCCTGACAGTCTGAGGACAGAGTGACCGGCTGACACAGTGTGTCTGTGCTCTCTTTCTCTGCATTTTGTTTTATCTTTCTACTACCCTCCCCTCCAGTCTAGCGTATTAAATATTATTTTTGTTCTCATTGAAATATCTCCCTTTCGCGTTTATTTCGTCTCCAGCACTCTCTCTCTATCGAATTGTATGAGTAATTATAAGTAAAGAAGCAAATAGCGCAGCTATGCATTATTCGACGACGATAAGGATGTCTGCGAGACCTGTCGCGAGGCCACTGCGGTACTATTACCTTTGTACGGAGATACATAGATAGATAGATAGATAGATAGATAGATAGATAGATAGATAGATAGATAGATAGATAGATAGATAGATAGATAGATAGATAGATAGATAGATAGATAGATAGATAGATAGATAGATAGATAGATAGATAGATAGATAGATAGATAGATAGATAGATAGATAGATAGATAGATAGATAGATAGATAGATAGATAGATAGATAGATAGATAGATAGATAGATAGATAGATAGATAGATAGATAGATAGATAGATAGATAGATAGATAGATAGATAGATAGATAGATAGATAGATAGATAGATAGATAGATAGATAGATAGATAGATAGATAGATAGATAGATAGATAGATAGATAGATAGATAGATAGATAGATAGATAGATAGATAGATAGATAGATAGATAGATAGATAGATAGATAGATAGATAGATAGATAGATAGATAGATAGATAGATAGATAGATAGATAGATAGATAGATAGATAGATAGATAGATAGATAGATAGATAGATAGATAGATAGATAGATAGATAGATAGATAGATAGATAGATAGATAGATAGATAGATAGATAGATAGATAGATAGATAGATAGATAGATAGATAGATAGATAGATAGATAGATAGATAGATAGATAGATAGATAGATAGATAGATAGATAGATAGATAGATAGATAGATAGATAGATAGATAGATAGATAGATAGATAGATAGATAGATAGATAGATAGATAGATAGATAGATAGATAGATAGATCTCTTCATGGAAAAGCAGCGTGAGCTCTCTACAGAAAAGTTTAAAATGTATTTATGAGGGTGTTCTGGGCACTATAATTATCGAAGTAGCTTGAACATTGTTATCTCTAACCATTACCTCAATTTTTTTCGAACCTTAATATTGAGACTATTGCCACTGCTTATAGGTTCATTTGTGACTGACGACACACTTTCGGTGTAGCTCAGTGATTGTAAGTCACGTTCGCACAATTACGAATCAAGTTGGCTTTTCATGAGACAATTTGTACTTTGTAAACTGGAGTGCCTGAAGTTAACCTAATACTAGGATTCCGGCTAACTTGCTAACTTCGGGTTTATTCAAACAGTAACACTTAATTCCTCGTGCTGCACACCTCCAATATCCTTTTGTATCCGATAAGACATTGATATGCATGCCGTATTGATCAACCGAACCAAGGACAGTCAAATTACAGCTGCTAGTCTAAATGACCAATTTTGCGTTTGCTTTTTTCCCATGTTACCCGTCACGTACGTTTTCGAAACTACGAACGTTTAATTCGGTTTCTCTCGAAGAACTAAACGCATGCGCCTGGTGTTCCAGTTTCTGTCTTTTGTTTGGTTTATTTTCTCCGTGAATTTAAACCCGTCACGCCGGAATAAAATCAGTGGACCTGTGTGCCGCTTAGATTTCTCTGGACCGCGAGAAGGTGTTAGAGCGCTTACTTTTCGCGAGAAACTTTCGCAAGCGATGAACATACAATTCAGTAAGTGGCAGCGAGGACAAACTGCATTCATGGGAGAGCTCGCTTCACTGTTAAACACCTGCCGTTCAGTGGCCCCCGATCGCACTTACACTCAAAAAAACGCGACTACACACACGACTACGCAAACAGAATAATTTGGCTAGAATCCTGAATAATTTGGCTAGAAGACAAGACCGGTGGTGCTGTCTTCTCTTCCACTTGTGGTGAAAACCAGCTCAAATCGAGTACCGACCCGGCAGCTTCTTTTACCGACCTACTCCCCCTCCTCCCCTCCGTCTTTAGTTTAGTTTTACGTTTACGGCATAAGAAAAACAGTCGCCATCACTGCTGCGTGTGGCCACTTCGTACAACGAACACCCGCGATGTGCTGAGTGTAGCATTCCACTTCTGTATGCAACCATTTTTTCCCCCCTCTGAAGATGCTTTGCGCCAGACCCCAGCTGCTTCCTTCGCCGCAGCGACTCCTAAGTGTATGCCGCCTCGCGCCGTTTCCGTTGTTGCCTCCCAGACACCGCAGTAGCTTCTCCCGACTCGGGAAGTGTACGCGCGTCCGATGCTCGCGCCGTGTTTATGATTGAGCGCACTACCATCACTTACCGTAAGTGGGCGTTGCGCTCACGAGTGCTGCCTGGGCAAAACCGAGTTGCTTGTTTGCAGAGACGGGCGCTTTCGTCTGTGCAGGCACATTCTCTTCGTCTTGGATGCCGCGTCGCGTCGCCCCCGCGGAACGTGCCGCCGTGTGCGTATATGGTTATGGCAATAAAAGAAGTTTTACATTCCACGTGCCCTCTCTTTCTGTTACCGTGACAACGGTTAGATGCTCCAAAAAAAAGAAAAAACAAAGCTTTGCTCTCTGCGTCCGTTCCTTACGCTGCACGTGTTCCTCGTTGCGCCTCGTTTTTCTTCGCTTTTTTTTTTCTTTTTTTCCTTTCTTTTTTATGGGGGAACGAGCGCTGGCCCTGCAGACGCTACCGAAGATTTAGTGCGCAGCTGAAAAATATGCGGACGCCATTTGGTAGGGGAGCCACGAAAATGGCGCGGCATTTCGGAGCAATAACAGCCGTGTGCTACACGTTCAACACGTTCCTTTAGCCTGATGCGCGCCCCAGCCGAGCTCTTCCCACGGCCATCCGCGATGCGAAGAGCGTACGCGCTCCTGTGTACGTTCGCCCTAGCATGACAGCGTCGAACGTGTGTAATTCAATTTTATTTATTTACCCATTTAAAATGTGAGCTGTTTTGCCAGGCCAGCAGCACAAGCACCCAGCCGGCAGCATGGGACAGGATAGCACGGGAGGATTCACCGTGAAAGAAAGCTTTGCTTTAAAATTGCATCACCTGCCAGATGGATAGGATGGAACCTCAAGTACCCACCCAGCGCTGCAGCGCCATGCTCTAACAATTAGGCCGCAATCGCAAGCGTGCTTCTGTCAAGCTCTTTGAGACGACCGCCGCATGTGTCTTATTGATAAGCAAAGGTGCGTGAGAGGGCATGCCCTGCGCGCCAGTTTGTCTTGCGCCAAAGACGCAGGAATGAAATTAACTCGCTATTATATGAAACTAACTCGGTCTATTAACTCGCTTCACACAAGGTTCGCTTCGCATCGATTATAAGACGTGCGTCGTATCTCGCGCAACTTTTTTTTTTTCTTTTTCCGCTTGCAGTCAGTAACGATGCTGCTGATGAGATCTTTTCGGGCTTTGAACAAAACTGCGCACGAATATTGTGTAGTCAAAGAACTTGCCGTCGAAGAGGTCACCTTCTTTTGTGGAGTTAGAAATGGCTCCGTCTATAAACACCGGCACGGATCTTTAGCGCTGGGCAATCTACTCAATTGCTTTGTTCTTTGTATGGAGACACGTCCCGTATGAAGCACGACGTCTGGTTGTGTCCCGAGTTCAAAGGGAAAAGGGTATACAGAAGAGGTGCATTCGTCACACGGGCCTTCAAGACGTTTCCGGAAAGGCCCGGAATGATAGGCGAATAGAGTCCCAGGCGTGTTGATCGCCTTCGCCCGAGACACCAAGCCGGTGAACGCTTTGTAAAACCCTCGCGCTAATTTAGCATAGGATATGCTCAGGCGGCACAACCGCGGTACAAGCATGCCAGGCTAACCCGCTTATAATAAAAACTTAAGAGCGTCTTAAAACTTTTTCTACGACCTTTATGTTTTGAGCGTTCCAAGTTTTTATCATAATGCATTACCAATTAGCCCACATATTCATCCTAACCCTTTGATGCACCACTACCACCGCCAATGTTTCAACTCTGGGTGCTCTTAGGATACGGATACCCAGGCCAGCAAGATGGAAGAGAGGTCGAAGCTTGCACGCTTCCCGCTCGGCCGACGGTGAGGTATAAACAATAAGCAATCGAGCCACTCGTATGCGTCTGTCCAGAGCGTGGCAGTCGCGCTCTTAAGCATCCCAATTTTAAGGGTGAAATCGACTGGAATTCATTTCTATGCCGGATGCAGCAACGCAGTCCCTTACAGTATTATCTTCGGATGACGGGCTTCGAGTCTTGGATTAGGATCAGTGGTGTGCCTTTTCGGGCCATAAGGTTAGTTTGCTTAATTTGTACAATTCAATGCCTACCTATTGCAAAACCCAGTGTCCAGTGTCATGCCGGATTGGGGGCCCAGTGTCGCGCGCTCGGTGCTGGAGCGCTGGACTGGCGCGGCATATATATTGAAAACTTGCTCGCTGCTGGTGCCAAAAAGCAGCTCTATAGCGAGAAAAACGTGGCGCCTGGCTACCATATATATTGCTTTATATAAAGAAAGCAACAGGGAGCGTTTTAATGCAATAAGAAAGTAAAGAATACAAATCTCTACCACCACCAGGATTGAATCACCTGACCAGACCGAGTACTCTAATCCTACACCAGACCAAAACATAGTATTTTGTGAACAATTTGCCATGTTAGCATCAAGGCGCAGTTTCAGCTGGTGCTCGCGCAGACATGGCAAATGCGCTTGCGCACCTCCGACGAAGACTTGCACCTCTGTCAGAAAAAAAAAAACAATGTTGCTTTCCGTTTTATGTAGCATGTGTTCAAGTGCCATAACACGAATATTTGCTTTACTATTGGTCTTTTAACTTCGAAAAACGTATCAAACAACCGCTGACGCAGGACGCTGTACGGTTGTTACTGCCGATTTGCAAAGCCGTTTCATGTTCTTCGCGCAAGGGAAATGTGACATCTTCATAGTTCAAAATTGTTTTGAATTGACACTTCCGTATACTAACATTTTTTTTATGGGGTTTTACGTGCCAAAACCACTTTCTGATTATGAGGCATGCCGTAGTGGTGGACTCCGGAAATTTTGACCACTTGGGGTTCTTTAACGTGCACCTAAATCTAAGTACACAGGTGTTTTCGCATTTCGCCCCCATCGAAATGCGGAAACACCTGTGTACTTAGATTTAGCACGGCACACGGCCCTGTAGAAACGAAAACGAAATTGGTTTATTTAGAAACATTGACGCGAAAGCTGAACTATTGGAGGCGAGCTCCACGACTGTCAAAGCTGGCGCCACCGTCGGCATGACGTGCCATGAGGGATCACGTGGACACAGCGGCCGCGTCGGCTGCTTCGCAGGCGCCGAAGCGAGCTGAAAACGAAAGTATGATGTCCCACCTGCGCTGCGGTTCTGATTAAGTGGTGAGGCTTTCCCGCCTTGGGTGTCTGCTTGGCAACATTCGAAAGCACTATAATAGGTAGTTGCTGCCTTTGGAAGCATGCAGCATGGTAGGCTACCGTTCGGTGCCGCAGTGCCGGACGTACGCAATAGAGCCCGGTTTCAGCCTTATGGATGCGTAGCCGCAGGACGAGAAGCTGCATGAAGCTTGGCTCGTCAAACTTAGAACCGGTAAACAGCCATCGGCTACAACTCGATTTTTCAGCAAACACAGACGCGAGGAAGATTTCTGCTACGGCGCCGGGACTGCCATGTTCCGTGAGTAGCACAAAACGCGTACTGAGACGCTCGGCCGCGCCCGCTGCCCGGCTAATGTCATGATGGTTTGATCTATGAACTTGTTGATGTTAGATACTGGCAAGTTCACTGGAACGGAAAGGGAGTGGTAAGACGCACATTAAAAAAAGGCATAGCATATGATCATGTTTGTGTTATGAATTAACGCACTGGATTACGATACAGACGCAGCGAGAAATCGCACTCCGCAGAATACCGGTAAACATTAAGTGCGACGAAAGTTGAGGAATAATATTGAAACGTCCAGGAATTTAGAAAAAAAATGTAAAGATTGAATCGTCGCGACGACACATCACCATCGCCGTAGGCGTCGAAGTCTCGATAACAAGATTATTTTTGCACAGCTCTAATAGCGTCAACTGAACAATGGTCGCTTGTGTACTGTGAAATGCTCAAATTCTGTGGCCTAAAGCTCACGGCACGGTGCGACAACGCGCTCGCAGCGAAGGCGAAACACTGTGCGCGTACATGCATGCAGACGCCCAGTCGATCGCTGCGAACCTGTGCGATCGCTGCATTGAGGCTTCATTCTGTTATGCTCGATTTGGTTATACAGACAGCCCACTATAAGAACGTATTTAACATAGTTTGCTCTCAGCATTTGCCTACCTTTCGCGCGAGAAGCCGGTTCGGGGGACTCCATCGTGGCGACCGCGTGCAGTGGCGTTCACTGTACGTATTCGGTAAACATAGTCTGTAAGCGATTCTGTGCTTTCAGTTTGCCCAAGATTATTATTTCGACAGTAAGAAACTTCCCGTGTTTTGAGAGTACACACAGAAATGTCCAGGAGGCCTGCCGTGCGGTGTTTTTACTGAGCGCTGGAAGCCAAACCTATCAGGAGCGCGCCGCGTGATCCCTCATACTACGCAAGGAAGGTGCTTCCGACAGATGGCGACTCCGTAAGTCCTCGCCCCCAATAGTGATTTTTGTTCGTTATACTTGCTTATTCCTGAGCACAGTTGACTGACAGCGTGTAGATCGGACGCAGCGGGTGCGCTAGGCCTAGGGCTTAATTGAAGCATTCTTTCAGTGAAGGGGAGCCCTCATAGGGCGGTGACCAGTATAGCACGCACACGCTCACACATGTTCATATATACTATATATATACATACATAGGTCATAGAATAAAAGCACGGAGTAAAATTATTATTATGTATAGTGTCGCGCACAAGGCATTAGGGGTAATAATATCCCCTACAGCGCTTGTAAAATGGGTGCCGCAGTGCGACAGTTGAACTTCCGACCCCTTCTTAAAGAAATGGAGGCAGGGCTGAGCCCCCTCAGTGTCCCCCCCCCCCTGACTTTAAGCACCAGTTGGGCCTAACCTTCGGTGCAAGGAATTATCTCGACGCGGGTACCTGGCCAATACTGTCATGTGTGTTTTCAAGCGAAGCTTGTATTGACTCACAAGTGGCTTTGTCATGGTCACGCAAAAAAAAGCCAATTGCTCCCAAAGCAAAGCAGCTGCGAGAAAGGGTGGTTTGATGAGTTGACAGCTGTGCCGGCGCCGAAGCGTGAGTCATTAGCGTAGATTCCAGCTGCATAGGCGCGCGCTCACGCCACGCGCGCCACCAATCAGAGCCATTTCGCTTCCGCCTGGAAGGAAAGGGCAGGAAAGGGGCTCGCGCGCGCTGCGCCGGCTTCGTTTCCGTTCACTTCAGTCTCGGAATACGGATGGGACGGCCACGTGCTGTACATTCCCAGGAGAAACAAGCAGCCTTCGACGAGCGGCGGCGATTACTTTTCCCGTGAAAGGGCTCGCCGTCGCCGCACCGATCCAGCCGTTAGAGCTGCCCGATCCTAGGCAATCCGACAGCAAAGCGAAGGTCCCGAACTGAGGGAGCGGGAGGCCGAAGCAATCCGGCACCATTACCTGTGGGTTATTTAACCGTGACGAATGTCAGGTGCACGCAGGACAAGCTTCGCTTACCCCCATTTTCCGGTAAGGGAAAGCTTGGTCGTTGCTTGAACCTCAGAAGCTTTTTACTAATATTTTTTTGCTACACTGGGGAAAGCAGGAGCGCACTAACTGCCTCAGCTTTGTTATCGGTGCGATAACATCTATCAGTGGCTGGTTTCCTGGGATCCGTCCGAACGTGCCCGGACGACTGCTGTGTTTGTTTGTTTCGTGTCGACTTCACAACACTGCGACAACACGCCGTCATCGGTAGCGTCATCGCTTATAAGCAAATATAAGTCCCTTACAGGAACACGTCACGAAAACTGACATAAGAATTGTGGTGAATGTGCACGATATGTAAACATGCCCTGCTGCTGAGCAATAAGCCTTCGTTGGTGAATAAAAATATTAAATAAATACAGACTGCTAAAAATCGAGGCGTTATCTGCGTTTGCGTATTTTAGCTCAAAAACATAGCTATCCGCGCAGTCAAAATGGAGAGAGAGAGAGAGAGAGAGAGATAGAGATAGAAAGAAAGGCAAAGGAAAGACCGGGAGGTTAACCAGAGATTGTCTCCGGTTGGCTACCCTGTACTGGGGGACGGGTAAAAGGATGTGATAGGTGAGAGAGAGAAAATAATAAATAAAGTGAAAAAAAAACATAAAGAAGCACACACACACACGTACACACGATACACACGAACTGTTTTAGTGAGCACTGTCACGCAGCCGCCAGCAAAAGCGTTCCGTGTGTTACGCAGTGTCGCCGTACAATAATCGAAATGCAAAAAGCAAAAGTTACCTTCAGCGTCACATATCCATGCATAAATGGAGCAACTCACGCACATTTATTCCTAGCGGCGACATGAAACGGACATTTGTGAACTCTAAATATAGCTTTATTTAGGAGACGGCACTAGTCTATACAGATGGAATTGTATCAAGAATTTAGTATTCAGTAGCGCTACTCCTTATTTGCTGGACCCGGTGTTTCAAAAGCACACAACCAGCGCTGTTTCCAGTACGAGCCAGCGAACTCCAGCGAGAACCAGCGCCTTCGCAGCAGGTGCCAGTGCGCCCCATCGTCATAGCAGTGAAACCAGCGTCTCGTCCAGTGTGACTCAGCTCTTATCCAGCGATCTCACCGCTATTCCAATGACTTCCAGCAAGCGCCAGCGTCCTCGATTCGATCCGGTTTCAAAAAACTGGCTGTGGCTTAGCTAAGGTTAAGCCCAGGATGCGAAGCATACTAGCCTTTATTTTGACGCGACAGCGTTCAGGAGCTCGTGTCGCAGAAAAGCCGGTGTCGTCGGCGTCGGCTCAGGCGTGCGGCGCTTGCTCAGGCGCACATTTCGTTGTCGCGCCGAACGCTGCGTTGCTCGACGCTCACCGCGTCCGATGCGGGGCGCGTAGTCGCTGCGCCGTAGCAAAGCCACCTAGAAACAGTCTCTGTAGCACGCCGCAACCTTCGCTTCTCATTCCAACGAGCAGCTCTGTCTCCAGGAGGCATCTCACCTCGTGAGTGTCTAGCAGAGGCAGCGCCGCTCTCGGTGCCGTTCTTGTCTATATACCGCCGCGACGCCGCGAGCGACGGCGCCAGTTGGAGCCCTGTTTCTCCTCTGTCGTGACGTCACGGTGTCACGTGGTATTCATGGCGACACCGCCGCGCCTGAGGAGCTGGGTTGAGCTCTCGTAATATGCTTCGCATAAAAGTTCCGTTGTTGAACGTGGTTAAACCAAGTTTGTCGAGCGATAGCACTGTTTTGCTCGCTCTGGGAAAGGACACAGACGCTGTTTGGCGCCGTCAGCAACTACCGCATATACAATTGCACCACAAGACCACGCACAGACGCTGCCCGGAGCGGCGGCAGCAGCAAGCGATTTGACCTTCATGCTGCGTTTCGCTTGAACGCGAACTAAGCGTCAAAAGCGCAGCGCATACGCAGCTAATAGCACACGGCGCACTTTGTACATATCACAGATCGCTTTGAAGGTGAGGACCGCGTGACTGCGCACTTTGTCTATGTGGCAGATTGCTTTCAAGATGTGGGCGCCCACGCGGCGTACGCACCAGACGCCGGTAGTGGCAGGTTAAATCCCAGTTTGACCTTAGCTGTGCATTAACGTAAGATTAACGGAACCAGACGTTTGCTGGGTTTGCACTTGGAGTAGCAGAGCTATTGCTGTTTGCTGTAAAAAGCACGCTGGTTTCACCCTGGAAGGTACTGGAAGACGCTGGTTCTTGCAAGAGGGTAAATACCACCTTAGATTATTTCAACATATATGCCTGTCATGAAAGAAACCCCGAAGAAATCATTGAAGTATCGCATCTCAGAGTTAGGGTCGAGCAACTACCGGCAGCTTTTGCAAGGCTAGGTCCTCCTGCAGCAAACAACGTTTGTCCTCCTCGTGCTCCTCCTAATTTCAACGCAATTTCTAACAATATTTCTAGAACACCCTCTGTAAATAAAGTAGTTATGGTACACCGCATATTACCCTCGTCAGAGACGACCGTGTCCAAGATGTAAAAGAAATAATTGTATTGTTCTCCCTCTCTTTTTTTCTTGTTTCAGCAATATTATAGAACTGCCAATTTCGAAACCCTTTTGAAACCATTTCCCCCAGTCTTCGTGTTGCTGTCTTTCAAATTTTCTTCCAGGCATCATCATCATCAGCAGCAGCAGCAGCAGCCTGGTTACGCCCACTGCAGGGCAAAGGCCTCTCCCATACTTCTCCAACAACCCCGGTCATGTACTAATTGTGGCCATGTCGTCCCTGCAAACTTCTTAATCTCATTCACCCACCTAACTTTCTGCCGCCCCCTGCTACGCTTCCCTTCCCTTGGAATCCAGCCCGTAAGCCATAATAACCATCGGTTATCTTCCCTCCTCATTACATGTCCTGCCCATGCCCCATTTCTTTTTCTTGATTTCAACTAAGATGTCATTAACTCGCGTTTGTTCCCTCACCCAATCTGCTCTTTTCTTATCCCTTGACGTTACACCTATCATTCTTCTTTGCATAGCTCGTTGCGTCGTCCTCAATTATAGTAGAACCCTTTTCGTATGCCTCCAGGTTTCTGCCCCGTAGGTGAGTACTGGTAAGACACAGCTATTATACACTTTTCTCTTGAGGGATAATGGCAACCTGCTGTTCATGATCTGAGAATGCCTGCAAAATGCACCCCAGCCCATTCTTATTCTGATTATTTCCATCTCATGATCCGGATCCGCCGTCACTACCTGCCCTAAGTAGATGTATTCCCTTACCACTTCCAGTGCCTCGCTACCTATTGTAAATTGCTGTTCTCTTCCGAGACTGTTAAACATTACTTTAGTTTTCTGCAGATTAATTTTCGGACCCACTCTTCTGCTTTGCCTCTCCAAGTCAGTGAGCATGCATTGGAATTGCTCCCCTGAGTTACCACGCAAGGCAATATCATCAGCGAATCGCAAGTTACTAAGGTATTCTCCATTAACTCTTATCCTCAATTCTTCCCAATCCAGGTCTCTGAATAACTCCTGTAAACACGCTGTGGATAGCACTGCAGAGATCGTATCTCACTGCCTGACGCCTTTCTTTCAGGCACGTTTTCTTACAAATATGCTTCACATTTGGCTTATATTTGGTTCATACGCATACCGTATACGGTCTTGTTTTTTGGGCACACCTTTTTGGCGCATGAAGTTTTCCGCGACCTTGAATTCCTTATGCGGAACCGTATTCGTGCAATGTTTCATTATTAGTTGATTTCAACGAAAGATGATACTGCGGTTTTTCTGGGGCAGTTGGCGGCAAGACTTCGGACAATAAAAAAACGCCAGCCAAGAACTCTACACTAGCGTCTCAGGTCACTGCACAACCCTTGGCAGCCTTCTACAAGAAAATAGCATTAGGTCCGATTCACTGATTGGCTCCCTGTGGAGATGTAATGTAAGACGAGAACATAACGAGAATGAAAAGAGGATAAAAATCCATTACCGCTCTGAAAGGGGACTCCGCATGCTCCTTGAGGCTTCGTATTTCGTCATACCGTAGTCAAGGAGCGAGGTGCTTATGACTTTGTCTCCCACCCCATAACTGGCTGACGATGTTCGTTTCATTCTGCGAGTTGGAAACAATGACTTATTACTTCGCGCGGAAACTTGCGAAAGTACTGCATTGCGGAATACCTTCTTTTGTCACTCTTTTATGTCGAGTGATTTCTTTTTAGCTACTTGGACATTTTGTTCTTAATCAAGAAAGTCATTACGGGCACCTCGACGTTCTCTTTCTTCTCGCCCTTACGTAACGCCGGAGCATAGCAAGCGTAGTTCTTACGCAATAACTGATACTTTGATTCTGAGTTGCGCCGGGAAAAGAAAAAGTCAGATTTAATGGTCATTTTGGCGTTATCCGAATAACAGCCCTTGCTGCTCCCCGAAAAGCGGTTTACCACTTATTGTGCAAAGAAACGAGGGGGGTGGGGGGTGAAGGGAGGCACAACTTGGGGCAGTCTTTTGTAACAATTCTTACCACTTTCCAATTATTTCCTCATTCGTACGTCATTGGCTAACAGGACGTCGCGGCCCCTCTGTCGTCGGGATCAGCTATCCAGTGGGACGAATCATACAAGGAAGAATAGACTCGAGCGAGAAAAAATCTTACGAAATAAATCCCACCCTTTCTATTTTCTAATCAAAGTTTGAAAAGTCAGATTAGCTACGTAATGTGTAGTGACTCGCTTGCTTCTCAGGGTCCTCAGCGTAGTAGCTATGGGGGCGAAATGCGAAAATGCCCGTGCACTTAAATTTAGGTGCACGTTGAAGAACTCCAGGTGGACCAAATTTCCGGAGTCCCCCACTACGGCGTGCCTCATATCAGAAAGTGCTTCTGGCACGTGAAACCCCATAATTTATTAGTTTTTTTTATTTTCTGAATGAGTAATCACCGTGTCTTTTGTGGAGAGACAATTAGGTTCATCGAAATCTCTTTTCGACGGAGGTGCTGCGACAGGCGTTAGAACAGTTCGCACGTTAAAATGTGTCGGGATCGCCGAAAAAAACCACGGATTCCCGATGGAGGCTGTGGGTCAGCAGCGCGGTGTCACTCTATGTTGCCAAGTCGTGCTTCGTTTTACTTTTCATTAATCTCGTTGGTAGTAGGACAATAATTTACGCGAAAGCGGTTTAGACTCCGTGCTCCATCTGAACGTATAGTTTACAGAGCTTGCGGAGCAATATCAGAGAAAAACGATATCACTCGCAAGATTTTCTTAATGCTGGTATGAAATTTTTGAACATGAAATTTTTTCAATCACAATGCTTGCAAGAATTCAAACCAAAACATAAATGCGTTACTAAAGCACGATATTAGCAAGCGGACAAGCTATATCGAAACATGGGCCTAGACTCCAGTAGCACAGATCATAATCAGATAATGATCGGATAGGATAATAATGTATGCCTCATAATGGTATCTCGGTTTTGGAGCAGGAAGCCCACGATTTTTCTTTTATTTAGGTGGGCTAGCGCACACTGTGTATGCCATAAATGAGTTCAAGGTAGTTCGGGAACGTCCTTGACTTGTTGTCTCATGGCGCGGCTCCCATTTCAAGTATGTGCTAACCATGGTATTATCCCAGCCAAAACACAGAAATTCGCAAGTGTTTCCAGTTTAGCTTGAGGTTCTATACCCAATTTTAGGTATTTTCAACGCGAGGACTGCGTGTTCAATGCATACAGAAATCTTTTTTTCTGTGAACTTCCAATAGCATTTTCTTATAGCTTCACATGGAACAAATAAATTGAGTTCTGCAATTTTACAAGTAATAACCACGATCTGATGATTAGACGCGTTCTGGTTGGGTACTACAGAACAAGATTCACCACCTAGGGTTTTTTAATTTGCCCCTAAACACGAGTTTTTTTTCCCTTGTATTTCGCACTTGTTTATATGGGGTGGCGCTGCGGCCGATATATATATATATATATATATATATATATATATATATATATATATATACATACATGGGGGGGGAGGGTTGCCTTTCGGGACACATTCAAAGGAAAATGATTCAGCTCAATTTTCATCAATGTCTAATTAATAAGTAACAATAAAATGCGCATTTCTTCAATTATTCTGCTATATTTCCCTTCGTGAAGCATTCAGCGTTCTTTTATTTTTTGAACCATATTCAATAAGCACGCGCTCCTAATGTAAGGTTATACCACAGCATCAAAACTGTCATAACATTAATTTGAATATATAATAATCGTTGCACCGCTGTCGTAGGCTCTTAATAGTCGGGGTGCTAGATTGTTTTTGTTTGCTTTATGTAAAGAAATATATCTCTCTCTTTCATTCCCCCGTGGGCCTCGCTACGTACAGCCTAGCCAACTTCCTCCCTTTTCTTCTTACCTCCCCCCTCTCTCCCTCTCTTTCTGCAATCCACCGGTGAACCATTTCGTAGCAGATATTAGCGGGTTCCTAAGTATTTTAAGCTGATTATAATACCTTGTGGTACGATTCATCCATGATCTCCTTAAGTAAAAAAAAGTGAAATAATTGGCTATTTGGCTTCTGTGTATTTCGTAATCACATCCCACATATCGTGGCGCCCTTATTGCAATTGCAACGTCATCGAAGGCCATGTTAAGGACGCACAGTAGACTCAACGCCAGAGGTACGCCGGATATACCTGCATTCCATAGAAGGTCGGCGCTTTGCGCAAGTGTCGAAGCAACTCGTGCTCTGGTTGCCCGTCGCAGCATCGAGCTATCCCACTCCTCGCTGCGGAAAGGGAGGGGGGAGCGGCGGTGAGGCTGGAAGTTATTTGAGGTATTTTCAATAATCCTTATATAGAATGTGTCGAAAGGGGCCGTTTTCTACCAAGACTCAGAAGGTGTTGCCTCATTTCTTGAGGGCGTAGAAACGCTGAAGCGATCCTCGTCTCCTCAATTCTGGACTGCTGCCGTTTACGGTAATTATGCCGGTATCGAGGCAACGGCCTGTTCTCCTCCACCACCTCGTTAGCTGAAGAGCTGCAGTTTCGCATTATTACGTTCCTGGTAATTATGAAGAAAACGCTGTTGACGGCCTTGCAACAATCTCAACTCAAATCCCAGCGAAGCAGAATTCGTGATAAAGGATCCGCGACGCCAGGCCATTCCTTATTGTAACCTTGTAGATTTTTTTTTCCTCACAACGTCACGTTCCCAGTTCTCCCATAGAATTTCGTCGCACCCCCTGGGCACCTTCTTCATCGCCTCAGAGTGATGTATCGAGTCACAGGTGCGGCGCATTCACCACTGAAGATGCGGCCGCTTACACTAAACCGCTCTCGTATGAACATTTCTGAACTTCTGAACACCTCTGAATAAGCGTAGCGGGACTCCCGCACCGGTGCACAAAGCTTCAAGTCTAAACGTTGGGGCATTTGCCGACTGAAAGAAACCCTTAACCTCGGTTCGCTGCACAAAGGACCGCTTTAAAGGCGTCGATGGCACTTTTCAGTTGCTCTCCGCCCCGCCCCTTTCTTCTCGAGCACGAACGAATGAACAAACGAACGAACGCGCACACGCACGCACACGCGCGCGCACCTCCCATTACAAAATCCTTGGAAGTTTCACGTTCCTTTTAACGCACACTGATTCTTGAAGTTTCATGAGACGTTCCTTTGAAAGCGCACTTTCTTTGAGCGGATTTTCACTCGGACACGCCTCAACATCACCACCTCAGCATCGTCATTATCTGTTGTATTTCTATCCACTGCATCCCGAATTACTCTTCCAGTGATCTCCTATTACTCAAACCTTGCCTTAGCGGCCACTTACCTGTGCCCGTGCTCTTTTGTTTGATTTCATCGCACCGCCTAATTCGCTGTCGTATTCGAGGGCATTCCCTAGCCTTGGCGCCCTTGGACCTTTATCAACCACCTTGCCGTTTTGATGAAGCAGTCGTTTTAGTCCCTTGGTTCACATTCATTTAGTCCCATTTAGTCCCTTGGTTCACACGAGGACATTTTATCATTCTGCAAAGCATCTAAAAACGTCATAAGCTTGAAGTCTCTCTGGTACTATCCTCTTAAATAGAATTTAGGGCTACCCCACGCAGAATGCGCGCAAGACCTCGGCAAAACTATTTGTGATTCTCCAGGCAACAAAATAAATTGCTGATAACGAAGTAAATAATTTGATCTTCTATTCTCACTCAAAAGCAGCGTTGGATTCATTGGCTCAACATTGTTTTTCTGCCAATGCTTGACCACAACTGCATGCGGCCGCAAAGACACTGACCAACCCTTTATTTTTTGGCCATAGTGTTCGCTTTCAGTGAATTCCCAGTCACATTGGTATTACCGGAAGTGAGGTAGTCAAGAAAGTGGCAGCTAACGCTGGCTCAATGAATGCAGTGACCCATCTAAAATTTGTTCAATTTGAAATCAAAAGGCGTTCTGTGTGAGCTGCGAAGAACGCAGTCTGAAGATGTGTGATTCTGCGAACAAACAAAGACGTCACTGCGGTATCTCGTTTCGAGTTTCTGTGAACAAGAGAACGGACCGTACATTAGACACCCTTATGCGCCATTTACCACTATAGACGTGACCTACACACCTCGATATTTTCACCGAAAAAAGAAAAGAGGAGTGTACCTCCGACTGCACCTTCTGTGACACCCCAGATGCCTCTGTGGAGCACTTGCTCATTGATCTGATAGACCAAAAACGATTCCATTTTCAAGATAACTTAAGCCAGTTAGATGCACGTGAATTTTCTATTGCGAAATTACGTGGTCCATGGTCATGCGCTGCTAAACAGAGACGACCATTGACAGTCCCAATTTCTCTTTCCGAAAGAGAAATTAGGAAAGAATGTAACGTGTGCGATGGTATCATTGACATCAGACACATGCTGGCGGGCTGTCCCGCGACTCTCGCCGACCCCTAAGAAAAATGGCTTTACTGGCACAAGATGATAACAAGCTCTTCATATAAAGATCAGCTACGGGCTGTCCAGAGGGTCCACGATGGCGCCATAAGGCTCGGCTTGGCGGTGCCGACGTGGACGCGGCCCGCCTCGGTCTGAAAACAACGGGCTTCAGGACACTAATAAAGTTTTGTGAATGAATGAATTGACAGTCCTACGGGATTTTCTGGTAGACAGTAATCTGATTGGGATGATCTGAACTGCAGATTTCTGCGAACTCTACGTGAATTGACTGTTGAGTACCTGGTCTACTTGAAATATGACATTCGTGTATAAAAGCGACTTATTGTGCAATATTCATGAACTTTTGCTTGACGCGGGTGCATACGCTTTTCCTGCTTTTGGCGACGTGTGCGCGCATATTTCTCGGATGTCTATTGGGATAGCTGGCTCTTATGTAGCCCACCTTCCCATTGGCCTGCGGTTATTAAAGAACCAACACAACTTTATATACTAGCAAGTTTAAGGTTGACACACCACTATTTCGAAACGACGGCTTGTTGAATACCCTGTGAAGCGCTAAACACATCTGTAATTTTACCTCAACGCCCCTAATCACCTCACACCCTTTGCACTCGGCCCAGACATCGCATTCAACAAGCCCCTTAATCGTTTAGGTTTCACTGCGATAGCCACGATGGTTCCCTCAATAGATATATCGTCAACATTTGGAGCCTACAACCTTCCTTAATTACGCTAATAACGGCTCTTCTGTAAAAACTGTTGACTCTACATGAAAAGCGCTGAAAAGGGGCACACTGAGCCTGTAGTGACGTGCGGGATATTGAGATTGCCTGCACTTGTTTTCAGAACCAATTCACTTTGCTGCACCTGGCGCTGATATCGTCGGTGGAATGCACGTTCCTATTCTTCTCGGTCGGATCACCTCGTGCCAAAGAAAGAGGGCCCATTTCCTCTCTCTTCGATTCCTGCAGCGTCGCCAGTAAGTGCGCTGCCACGACGCCGGCGGCCAGCGCACTTTCACGAGAGAGCTACCAGCATCGAGCGGCCGTCGCACGCAACGCTTATCGTACAGGTAGGCGCGGTGCGAAGAAAGGAAATGAGAACGTGCGAGCGAGGGGAAGGGGGTTGGGGGTAAGGCGCATTGCTTCCGCCACCACGACCAGCACGGTATATATACTTGGTCGAGGAATCGATAGCCAGACGAGTTCCTGCTCTATTGCGGATTCGCTCGCGGCGTCGTCGACGGTTTTCAATGACGTCTCCATCCGTGCCTTCGCTATCCTTTTTTTCTCTCTCTCTCTCTCTCTATTGTGTGTGGAGAAAGGTAACGAGGACGTTCAACTCAATTCGAGCCTAATGAAAGTCGGAACCTGTCCTCCTCTCCGCATGCACTTGGGCGAGCAGGCGATGCTTTGTCTTTATTTTTGTTCGCGACCTCACCTCATCGCGCAGAGGGAACTGTCTCAAGAAGACATCGCTATTAAGTGTCTCTCTTTCACCTTTCTTAAATTTTTTTTTGTATTTAAAGGATGACTTAAGAAGCGCGTCAAATAGTCCGCCCGAACTTTGACATGTAAGAGACTGAACGTTGCACGGCGCTGTGTCACGTTGCGTTTTCCAGCCTATATATTTCGTAATGTACTTCGCAAAGTACGTACTTTTAGAAATCTACTAAATATATCTAATTTCAATCAAAGAAGAAAGTACTGGACTAGAGTGCTTTAATTATCACTCTGGCGAACGGAACTGTGTGTTGTGTTGACGCTCGATATATTATGGGGCTGCTCTAGACTGTTGGCCGTGATGGAGAGAAGAACGCTGCTTGTAGGAATGTGGCTTCCAGCTGTTATACCGTGCCCAAGCCAATGTTTTCCTCTTGATTTCCTTCCTACCTCATATTTCTCATCTTTTCATCGCCACGTAAGTTATCAGAATATGCTGGGGCTAACGCATAGAGTGTCCCAGATAACGTTAGTCAAGCGCTTCAAGCAAAAATAATATATCAAAACACGGCGCAAGGTACAATCTTAAGGCCTATTTATGTTCGGTCGTCAGACCTCTGTCGACCCTACACCGTAGATGTTATAATGGTATCGCGGACCGTGATACTCTAACCTTTCTTTTTGTTCTTTGAAAGGCTTGGCAAACGTTAGCTGGGGCACACGGTATAAGGAATACCTAAAACATTTTCAGCAGCTGCAAAAGTGCGTTAAGAATAGCAAAATGTTTCTTGTAGCACCCTAGTAGCACCCTAGTAGCATTCTATTCAACAATCTTCCCACACTTTTGGGGGGGGCTTTGCGAAACCATAAGGTCGCTTGCTTACACGCAAACATACTCTACACCCGTTTCTCCTCTCCCAACGCCATGCTTACCTTCCCATGTTCAAGCACCATGGCAAACAAAACAAGATAGCTTAAGCAGTCCTTATTGCAGCTATATGCACAATTATTAGAGTTCTGTGGCGGCATAAGTTAAAAAAATGGAGGACGCTTAAGCTCCGCCTTCAAAGAGTGGAACGCGACAGCATTCGGAGATCCCTGATTGCTTGTCACGCTTCCTGGCAACTGCAGCTTATGTAATTCTACTGTTTTCCTGGAAGCGCTGGCGGCGAACGCTATGCACGAAGCCGAGCTTTCTGGTTCTTCTTTTTCTTTCCCCCTCGCGGCCGGCGTCGCCGCTGCAGCCGATGCTCGGAGGCGAGCGTCACCTCGCTCCGCCGAGATGACGCTCATCTCGTTCCTTGCAGTCGGCTTGAATGTCATCGCGTTTCTCGCCAAACGGAGCGCGCCGCTCCTACTATGACCGATCTCAAACGGCAGCTGAAAAAGGGTTTTTATGCGAAGCATATTACGAGAGCTCAACCCAGCTCCTCAGGCGCGGCGGTGTCGCCTTGAAACCACGTGACACCGTGACGTCACGACAGAGGAGAAGTGGCTTTGGCTCAACTCTTGCAAGACGGGCTGGGTGGGAATCGAACCAGGGTCTCCGGAGTGTGGGACGGAGACGCTACCACTGAGCCACGAGTACGATGCTTCAAAGCGGTACAAAAGCGCCTCTAGTGAATGCGGTGTTGCCTTAGAAACGAGCTGTTTCTAAGGCGTGCGTCTCTTGCTCAGGCGCACATTTCGTTGCCGCGCCAAACGCTGCTTTGCTCGACGCTCACCGCGTCCAATGCGGGGCGCGTAGTCGCTGCCCTGTAGCCCATTGTCTTACACCCCTTGGCGGGTCGACGGGAACGCTGTCGCGTTCCACTCTTGAAGGCGAAGCAGTAATGCATGAGTTGTTTCTTCGTCTAGCCGAACCAAATATAGCCAAGCAACAGCAGTTCACCAGGCTAAACAGTGGTTCAACAACTAAAATAAAGACTAGTATGCTTCGCATCCTGGGCTTAACCTTACCTAAGCCACTGCCATTTTTTTGTTTGAGATTCCGTGTAGCAGAATTCGGTTTCCTCGTATATTCAAATTACAATCTGACACCATCACATGTCTGTTGTGCAGGTCATATTTTACTAATTTTCTGAATGCATTTTACTTTGATAAATTCAATTAGTTCCATAACGCGTATGCTCCACGCGGAGGTCCTGCCTGTTCGGGATGATTTTTTTATGACTGTTATCGACGCCGGCGTCAACACCGGATTTTCAGCGACACGGTGACCTTTGGCGATGTCGCGTTAAAATCGCTGTGCCTCTGGAAATAAAGGTTGCCAGGAACTTCGACCTTGCAAGTAAACGTTTTGACTTCTCTAATGAGACGTCTTACTCAATGTGATGGTACTTTATCACCTGAACAAAGTTCTTACTAGTTGAACTAAGGTGTGTGTGTTTGACCTACATGTATTTTCTGTATTAGACCAGGTACTGGCATCATAGGCGCTTGTTTCAAGTATTTTGCATGTATTCTTGAAATTGGTAAATAAAGCTCAGATTGATTGATTGATTGATTTAATAACTATAACTTAGGTATTTAGATAATAATTAATTAATTGTAGTAATTACTATTCTGTTAATTAATTAGAGTGTCTTGACCGCGCCATTGCGAAAGACCTACGTGTACCTACTCGAGTACGAGCTTTTAGCGAGTATTCTTAGGTTTTTCAACCTCACAAGCTTTGGCTTGCGATATTATTTGGGCGCAAGTGGCACGAACAAAGCATAAACCTTGCGATACTACAACGAACAGAATCAGAAACAGTGAGAACCACTTCTTGCGAATGACACGCACTAATTAGCCGGCCTTGGATACGATGTATTTAAATGACATCTAAATACACGTGATGCAAAACTGAGAAGAATGTAGCGAAGTAGTAATCATGATAACGGCCACATTCCATGGTTCGCAGTTCGTGCGTAGTCTCTTTTTTGTTTGAAATGAAAGGACGCTTAGTTGCCATGAAGTATTGTGACGGCTGTTTCTCTTCACGTGTCATCAATGAGAAACATTAGTAATATAAGAGAAGAAAAAAATTCGCACATTTATTAGAGCAAGGACAAACTCAGTTCAAAATCGTTCATGAGGACTGCACATACATGTCGTGTACATATTATGTACGATATGTTACACGGTTAAATGTAAAACCTAATCTCTAAATAACACTATACATCTGGAAGATTGCTTCCCCTTTATAAGAAACAAGTGGCTGATATAATTAAGTGGACAGGCCTCTGGTCTTCCCACATGTAGCATCTTTCTAGCCATGAAGCACCAAAACGAACGCAAAGCATGCATAAGCACAAAAGCCAGTGGCGTCAGGAAACGGCACCACCCCAGCAAGCGTATTTTTCAACTTGGTCAACTTAGGCTTCTCGTTGTAAAGCCTTGCAAGCTCTTGTCTCTCTCACTCTCTTTTACTTCTTCTTCTCACACAGGCTGCAAAAGTTCCATGTAGGGCAGCGCGCCAGTTCAGCATAATTTACTGCTTCCCCTGTTTCCTTTTGGGCGTCTACAGTTTAGGTGTCAGCAACGAGTTAGCGCGTGTCAGAACAAATTGGTGTCGTAACTTCAAGGTGCGAGCCGACCGCTGCGGTCGGAAACATCCCCGGGGTGCTGTTCGGCGTCCGCACTGCTGCGACTGCGCAGTGACCTACCTTGATCCCGCGGTTCTAGCCTCAACTCAAGTAGCGGGGCGATCAAGCACGGCGAAGCCGTGTGCGGGGCTTTTATATGGGCTTTATGGAACATGTTCATCCCCGCTTATTGCCCGTTCTCTGGCCACTTGATCCCATATATTACTCCAAGTTCCCGTGACTTGCCGGATAAGCAAGCTACTGCGTCGCATAGAAAAAATATACCTAGCTTTAGCGATTGGATGTTGGTGTAGGTGGATGGCAGGGTTCACGGCGTACGTTCTGCGTAGTTTTGTGTATCCTTGGGCCTTCGGATATTTGTCATTACGTGCAACAAATGCTGTTGCTGTGCTAACGCACTTCTGTATGGTCGACCTTCTTTTCTTTTCTTTTCTCCTCTTATCTACCAGCACGTCCAGTTGTTTTGTTGCTCTGCTGAAGGCAAGGTATACTTGAGACAGTAGAAGGAAACAGAGCAGCGCTGTTCAGATTACATAGTTGAGTAAAAGTTATTCTAATCAGAAATAAGAAAAGTTAGATATCTCCAGTTATTGCGATTCGCAAAATATGTATTGTCATACATTATGAATTCAGAGTCGACACCAATTCAAATGAAACGTAATCGCTGGCAGCAGAGTATAATATATATAGGCAACGGGCGCGGGGAGGCGTTCTGACCGATGGCGCCTGCATTCGGCAGCGCCGCGAAAATAATTACATCTAACCACCGGGCCGGTAGAAACCGCCGCAGCCGCTTATGGTATACGTTGGTTGATTATGTTCCGTCGTTTCATTGTTTCGCGTGGCCGGAATGCATTGTGGAACAAACAAGTCGTGCTTTTCGGGGCAAGAATAGTTACTGAAACATAACTGAAGCTGGTGAGGCCATTTCAGTTTTCATCGCGGCCTCACTAGCTTTAATGTGTATGCGCAGTTCATAGGCAACCGTGCGTACATTTCCGACGTTGCTCTGCTTTTGTCTAGTTGTTATAATATCATTAAAGGAGCCGTTCATTCGCAACAGCTTCGAGTTTCAAGTAAATCGTGCGTCTTCGTCTCCTCAGGCGGGACAGCTCCAGTGCTTGAGCACCGATGCCGAACTCGGCGCAATTGTAGTTATCCCTTTGCCTTCTTCCTTTCATTTCTTTTTTTACTTTCTCAGCCTTTTTTCTTTCTGGCTATACTTCCTTTCTTTTCGACCTCAGCTCTAGCTTTGGCGGATGCGCGACTCTCTGTGCTTTGCATCGACGCAGAATGTCAACTCAGTGGCGTTAGGCGAAATAAACCAACACTAAAGTTTCGGCTAGTTGCTAAGACACTATCATGGGGGAAGCGTTGGTAAGCAAAGAAGAAGAATGAAGGAAGCGGAGATAGAATGGAACGTACCAAAACATGAAGTGTTCGCTGAGCTACACAATCTACATGCATTGAATACGCGACAAGGTGAACATGCACAGCAACATAACACAAGTTGCTGGACTTCCGCGTCCTTGTTTGTCGCAGTGAGCTTTGTTCGCGGGGCGCATTTGCGTCGCAAATTGCACTCGTTTCCTGCTTTACGTGCTGCCTGATAACACGGATACGACCTGCTTCGTGGAATCAGTGACCTTTCTCAAAAGCAGACGCGCGACAAACGCGTTTTTCAGTTCGTCAGGCCTTGGGAATCGCAGCGTGAAATCGCTGGAAGCGTCGTGCGCACGCTCGACCGGTCCTGTGCATTGCTGGTGGCTCGGATCGCAAGCGGACTGCTGGCGTATCGCGACGGCCGCCCGGAGCGTAACCTTACGCTGGGCGACGGCCGCCCAGCGTAAGGTTTGTTATGGGCGTAGGGCACGTGTAAAAGGACGATGTCGAAAAAGCATTTCACCTGCCGTATAGACTAAATGCAACACGGCATCGAAAGTTAAAGAGCGATTTTCTGCGAGCTATTGTGCTCGACGCCGGGATATTGAAAAGGCGAGAATAGCAGCAAAATTGTTGGGACCACGTGCATTTATCTAAGGCATTCACTTTAGCTGCTAATTTCACCGAACTGCTTTTGAACTTGCACCACAAGTTACTTTGCACTCTACTCAGAGCAACTCACCACACTTAGAATTGGAAAAAAGTTGCAGTAGGTAGGTTCTGTTTTTATGTAGCTTTTTATTCCGTTTTCTTCTTTTGATTTTTTTTTTTTTGTAGACTAGCACTTCATCGACCGGCTTCATTTTGATGCTCATAGCTCAGGAACTTAGCTCAGCTCGCCAGGAATCGTGGTATTCCCCAGCGAGAGCTACCACCTTCAGGTTCGAGACGTTGTACCTGCAATACAATAATTACTGGAGCGAACTCGGGCGCCGCGCTCGTTCATTCGTGGATTCAGCCTATCAATATTCAGTACATGGATTTGTCTGATCTTCGTGCTTGTGGCTTCAGATGTTTTCGTGGCTTCCTTTACTTCGCTTTGGCGGCCATCGTACGGCCTGAGTTGCAAAGTAAACGATATCTATCAAAATACAGACGCCAATAGACTGTGCGAACACGCATAATCGTTACTGATTGCAGCGGTTCCGCCTGGCTAGATCGTAACGTGCCAAGCGTCTGAACGCACTGTCTTGCTCGCGAGAACTTCTTAAGGGTGTTCCATGCCGCTTGTGGACGCATACGTCAGTTGCGTAATTGCTTCAATAATTAGCCTGTGTGCTAGAGGTCTTGTGTTCGAGACCTGCACTCGGACGATGTTATTAATGTGTATTTAAATATTTACGACTCAGTAATTTGTTCAAAATTAACAGTTTGCAAATTTACGAATCCGTTTACCGCCAGAAGGACTAAGTTTAAGGAAATACGTGTACTAACCATTATTCCCATGCTGTCTGAACCACACTACCTCCAGCTCCCATAGACACTAGGGCCACAATTCTCGATAGTAACCTATTGCATGAAACTCTATGCTAGCAACAACGATGACTACATGGAGCTGAGGCTCTTCATTATTTCGTCTCATTACTCAAGAAGAACCTCGCAAATCATCTGTGTTCCCAAAGTTTAAAGTGACGCTCAAGTCCTTGCTATCATCCCGGAGGTGCGGGCCTCACTAACAATTAATGTTCAGTGTAAGGCAGTTTATTGACATATTGGACACAAAGCAGATGTCCCCATTTTTTAGTGTCTTCCTGGTGCCCTGGGGGTGGTAGTTAATGAACACTGCAATGTCGAGAGCAAACAACCCTAAACAACAGATCTAACTAATAATGTTAAGTAATAAGTTAGTCTAACTTAATAAGGAGTGTAGCTATATCTGATCACTACCGGCAAAAATGATGAGAGCCAGTGGGGCTATACTAATCCAGGTACAACGAAATTCGCAAGGCCCACTAAGGTTCAACAAAAGACATCTCTTCACCAGAACAGGAATTGGCCTTCCTGGTGCTGTATTCGCCCACCCCCTGCCAAATGACTCATTCGATCAACCAATGGCCCTCAGTCCCCAGCAGTTATGGAGCACCTGACCGTGGTGGTGGTCAGACCTGTAACGCAACAGAGGGTGCTAAGAATCTCTAGAGTGGGACATGTCGCCTATAGAAACTGATCCTGGCAATATTTAACTCCTAAACTCTCTCTAGTGAAGCTACTACACTCTAAAAAAAGTTTACGCCCTTTGGGGCTTATCTTGTCCCCAAACAAAACCATCATCTGCCTTTCTTGCGTTTCCTCTCTAGAAAAATCCGCGCTTGCTATTTTCCTGTCGAGAATGCTGTGTCAAGCTCATAACGCGCAAGCCATTCGTGACTAAGAAAAGCTGGACTGGCAGCGTTAAAGAAGGAAATGCGGGCAAGACCCCCAGATCACGATTACACTCTAAAAACAGTTTACACCCTTTGGGTTGTATTTGGTCCCCAAATAATAATCGTCATCTGTCTTGCCCACATTTGCTTTGTTTATTGCTGCCAGCCCTGTACTTCCTACACTCTCAAGCAAAATTACACCATTTTGCCACACAACGATAATCGTCATCTGTCTTGTCCGCATTTCCTTTCTTTAACGCGTCCAGCCCGGTACTTTCCAGTAACGAACGACATGCGCGTTATCAGCATGACATAGCATTTCCGGCAGGAAAGTAGCGGGCGTGGTGTTTTCAAGAAAGGAAACGCAAGCAAGGCAGATGACGATTATGGTTGTGTGGCAGATTAGGGACGCTGGGGCTGTCATTGGGGTTGTAGAATTGGCTACGACCTTCTTCATTGTTTTAAGTAGAAGTCCATGTTCCGGATGCAGGTGTTGTAGCCTGCGGCTTGCTCAATGATCCTGGACGACGTTGGTGCTTTCTTTGCTGTCCGGGCTTTGATCACCCCTAGTCGAAGACGTCCGGTAAACGTAAAGCAGCTCCACCAGATTGCACGTAGTAGTGACGGGGAAGAAAGCAGTAAAACTGTGAGTGACGAAACCTGCGTTTTATTGCGCGAACATGTGCCCTCGAAAGTAGGCTCGACTTAAGGAACAATGACAGCGGCGAACACCGTCAGTGATCGTCGAAAATCTGAATCTGGTGGTCAAGCGCGTCGGCTTTTATGCATGAGTCATCGAAGGTTCCAGAGTAATCGCAGGTGCGCGCGTGTTTTCCAGAAAGTTCTACATAATTCGCGTCGCACATGCAGTCAGATTACACAAGCTTCCATGACAACAGACAGCAGAAGAAATTCGCAGACGCTAGTTGGAATCGTTGGCGCAGGACAGCGGTGATTGGAGATCGCAGGGAAAGGGCTTCGTCCTGCAGTGGACATAAACTAGGCTGATGATAATGAGGATATCTGATACACTTCGTTGCAATTAACTGACTCCAAACAGCGCTTTCTAGAACTAACACATAAGATAAAAGAGAGAAAACATAGCAGATCTAATTAACGGAGTTCTTTACTTATTCACCATCACATGACCTTTCCTGACATTCCCTGACCTTCCGCTTCCATGCAAGCCACTTCCCTTGTTGTCCAGATAGTACCCACGCTACTTTCAGTGCGTCGATCACCAAAGATCCCAGGCCTGAAGGAGGCACGCTGTCGATATTGTTACCGATCACACAGCACAAATTCAAGAAACGCAAACTACGAGTTTTCGGGACGCATTCGCCACGCGTTACCTCTCCGCCATTCAAGCTGCCTCGGGAAGACAGGAAGATACGCTGCCTTACAATGCATTTAACACGTTTATCTATTCTCAGTGATCGAACAAAAAACATTCTATTTTAAGATGCTCTTCTAAACTGCTATTATTCTACACATTTCGGCATAATATGCTAAATAAGCTTAGTGCGAGAAAGAGATAGTAAATACCGGTGGCATGTACGTAGAACATTTTACACGCAGGTTCTGGAACGAACTAAGTTGATCTTCTGGAAAGGTTTTGCACCCTGAAGGACTTCTTACCAAACAGTTGAGCTTTTCATAAATGGCGTTCGCGATATGTGTGTTCCACAAAAAACACTATTTATTCCACTGGCGAACAGCTTTATTACAGCGCAGAAATCACTTCCGCGAATCTTGGTGTGCGCAGAGCTAGCTGGCGTTCACCAGGCACCGATTGCAGTACGACCTTGGCGAAGGTCACTTGTTATCCTCATACCCGCTCCTTCCTTATTTCGTAGTTCAGCTGCACCGGCAGTTCTTGTGATGCTTTCAAGCACCAGGCACGCTTCACCGATTTCCCTTCTTAGAAAAAGTGAGGCGTCTGTTTCCTTCCACCATGATGTATATATAATCCACGCACATGCTATTGTTCGCGTCCACCGCTGTGGGGCAGGCATTTCTGACAAAAAAGAAAAAGAAGAGGAACACGCTCTCGACTCGAGGAAGCTCGCTTTTTTCTTGGCTATCGTGCTCCTCTCAAACAACCCTGTGGAAGTGTACGTTCCTGCGAAGTCGCCCGCATTCTTGCGCCAAGTGTGCTGGCACTTCAGGGAACAAACACGCTACGAGGACAAAGGTGCACCAAGCAGAAGCTATTGTAAAGTCTGTTGTAGCTAGTCTGGGAATCTCCTCTATGGCTTTCTAGAACGCCGTCTTTGTTGCACTAGCGGTAAAAATTTTAGAAGAGCTTTACAAGAGCAAGTTGTTTTTCTCATGGCGTGCTCGTTAGGACGCTGAAAAGGGTGGCCTTAGTCTTGTACTTCGTTCTTTTACTTTGGTTGAGGAAAATTCCACGTACTCTTAGCTGTAGGGGTTAAGTTGTAAGTCACGAGCCCACGGTACTGCGAGAGGGCTAACCAGGTTAGTGGCCGTGCAGCTTGTAAGCATCAGGCTTTTTCTGGACTGGTTTAACATGTAAGGCCTACGGCCAGGTACACAAAGCAATATCACGTTAAAATTGTCAACGCTGTTTCCCTCTGCCTTAGTGACCCACATTACATTGTGATGGCTGGATGTGTAATCCATAAGCATGATTTCTTTTTCTCTTTTTCTTTCTTCACATTTTGGAGCATAAAGTATATTTTCATTGCGTTTGCATATGTGTACTCATAAATATGGATATGCGTTCTCCTCCCTCATTATATATGTATATTCCTTTCTCTGCGTGCATGCATGTAAAATGAACATGCGTGCCAACCCGTTTGCTTGTTTTAAATTTATAGCAGCTAATCATAATATGTGTATGCGCGTGGCGTCCGCCGTCCTGCCCTTAAACACAACCAGTTTTTAAAGAGCGTGTTTATTTATTTATTTAATTACTCATTTATTGCATTGCGAAGGAGCAAGCATGGTCGTATACTTCGACATGCGGCAAGCGTTTACTCCGGTCACTATTACGGGCTTTTGCCCGAATGAGAGGATGCCGATGAGGGGAGCTGTCGATACCGGCGAATTTTCAGAAAAATGAAATCTAGAAGAATTCGCAAACACTCTGTATCGGGTTGCTGTCCTGAACCGGCTAAGAAAAAGGGAGAGAGGAAGGAGAATGAATGGATGAAGGAAGAGCGTCGTACAGCCAAGCCACGCCAGCTGCTTGAACGCGGCGCATGATAGGGGGAGTGCGTCAACCACAGCTGTACTTTTGACTCTAACCTCGTGCTCGTATTATATGCATGCATTTACGATCGCGTCGCGTAGCACCCGCCGTGTCATTCGCCGCATCCGTACCACCTGGCGTTCTGACTGTGTTTGATACGAGCGGCGTAGAGGCTTGGCTTCCTACGGGCTCAGCGCATTCGGTTACGAATGGAAAGCCCTCTTGGACAATAAAGGATAACCCCGCTGACTCCTAAGGGCTTTCTGCTGACTGTGCATTGAGCTCTTGCTATGTGATGGCAGTCTCTGTACGAGTACGCGGTTAGCTGCAAGGACTTCACTTGATATACGACAACGAGTACAGACTACTGATTTCCCAGGGCCCTAACTGGGACAAAAGCGGGTGCGTGATCGGGGGCACGAAGAACCCTGCTGTTATACTTAAGTCAATTAGGGCTTGGAGACACCCTTTAACCTTTTTGTCATTCGCGGTTTGTTTGTTTGTTGCTAGCCGTTTTCTCGCGTTTTGCTTATTTTGTTGCCCTTGTGATGTGAGTTCAAGCATCCCATCTGAAATAGCAAGACGTGCAAATTTTAACTCTTTGCCGCTCTCTTGCGCATGTTCAGCTAGTCCCGACAGCATGGGGCCACGCCACCGCAGTTGGAATGTTTCGCTCACCATTTGCACTCGTACAGGTCCTGTTCACGGCGTTGCTTGGCCAGTCCTGTTCCACGCCACCGGCACCACTGGATCGGCCTCGGCTGAGCGAATGCTGCTACCACAACCAATTCTCAAGCAGCGAGCCATTTTCTACAAAAAGCGGCCGGGATCCACCAGATGTAGCGCCGACAAACCTAATTGATAATCATCCACTCTGCTGGCAACTCGGAACCATGTCAGCTGACCTGCCTGCATATAACCACGCACCCTTCTTCCACACTTCGGGCCACGCCACCGCAGTTGGAATGTTTCGCTCACCATTTGCACTCGTACAGGTCCTGTTCACGGCGTTGCTTGGCCAGTCCTGTTCCACGCCACCGGCACCACTGGATCGGCCTCGGCTGAGCGAATGCTGCTACCACAACCAATTCTCAAGCAGCGAGCCATTTTCTACAAAAAGCGGCCGGGATCCACCAGATGTAGCGCCGACAAACCTAATTGATAATCATCCACTCTGCTGGCAACTCGGAACCATGTCAGCTGACCTGCCTGCATATAACCACGCACCCTTCTTCCACACTTCGGGCCACGCCACCGCAGTTGGAATGTTTCGCTCACCATTTGCACTCGTACAGGTTAGTTACCTTGAAGCTTCATGTTATCGTAGCAACAATCCTTGTCTCATTGCGGTGTCGTGGCCCCCTGATATGTCCAACGGTATCAAGCGGTTTGCGCGTACAGCACTGTATCTTTGGCGCCTGTTATTGCTAGGCGGAGACATTGAAGCGAATCCTGGTCCAATGACGAAAGCACAAGAAGAAAAACTTGACATGGTATTCAGTGCCGTACAACGCTTGGAAGCGAGTAATTCTAACTTGTTGGAATCAGTGAACAAAGTGTTACACATACACATTGGACTAAAAAATGACCTTGAAGTACTAACTAAACGCGTACATGAGGTTGAAGCTAAACTTGAGTCTCTTTCCTCAGAGAGACCAATCTCAAGCCAAGACGTTAATCTAGCCAAAATGCAAAATCAAATCCAGCATTTAGAATCAAAGTTTGCATCAGGAGTGTCGCCTCAGTCTTGCAGCAGCAGCAGCGAGCGTGATATATCGATAATGCACGATAAAATAGACGATTTAGAAAACCGCTCAAGGCGCTCTAATCTCCTCTTTTATGGCATACAAGACACGGGCGATTCGGAAGACTGGGAAACGTCCGAGCAAATAGTAACTAAATTCTGCAAAGATCAACTAGGAGTATCAACAGCTTCAATCGCACGTGCGCACCGCCTGGGACGATTTTCAAGTGCACGCACTCGACCAATTATTGTGAAGTTTTTCAATGAAAAAGAAATCGAAACAGTGCTTAGTAATGGCCACAAGCTGAAAGATACTAACTTTGGCATTTCTCGTGATTACTCTGAGGCGGTTCGCGATAAAAGACGTAAACTTTGGCAGTTCTCTAAAACCATAAAGAAAGAAAAAGACCGTGTAAGCCTTGTCTTTAACAAACTAAAAATTAACAAGGAAGTGTACGTATGGGACACTCAAGCAAATTGTGCGAAGCTCGTTTCCACGGTTGTGTCTCCAGTTTGACATGGCGCCAACCTTTCAACTTCACCTAAGGTTCCACAAACACCACAAACATTAACAAATAGTACGCATAATACTGAGGACGGTTGCTGCTTTTTATACACTAACATTAGAAGCGTTATGTCTAAAAATGTCGCACTATCTTCACTAATCGACTCAACGTCGGCAACAGTAATAGCATTAACTGAAACTTGGTTGAACGATGCTACTCCTAATGAAAACATATTCGTTTGTGAAACTGATTTTAATATCTTTCGTTGTGATAGGAAAAATCGTCGAGGTGGTGGTGTCCTCCTCGCAATAAACAGACAGTATATCGTAGTGCCCGTTGTTATTAGCACTTTCCTTGAATGCGTAGTAACTTGTTTTAAGTTCAGATCAAGTAACGTAATTATTGGTGTCTTTTATCGCCCACCGGACCTCGCTCACGGGTTCACAGCAGAATTTCATCGCATTTTTACTGAACTTACTCATCGGTTTCCACACTCTAATGTAATCATTTTTGGTGATTTTAATTTCCCCGACATAGCATGGTCCACACAATCAACCTGTAGCACACAGTCAGAGTCGCATGCGTTCCTCCAGTGTTGTCTAGATTTCAGCCTGACCCAATTAATTTCAAGCCCGACACGATGTTCTACACACTCTTCTAATATTCTTGATTTGATCTTAACAAACAATCAAGATATATGTTCTGAAATAACTCATATTACTGGTCTATCCGATCATGATGTTTTAACTGGTCGCTTTGTTCCTTCATTTACCAAAAGGCAAATTATCAGCAAGCAGATTAGGTGCTACAAAAGAGCTAACTTTGATCGTATTAACAATGAACTATCGCTTATTTCTATCGACTTTCTGAGAGATTACTTGTCGCGGACAGTAGAAGAAAACTGGTTACTACTTAAAAATGCACTCACTAATCTCATAGATAAATACATCCCGGTCATTACCATAAAATCTGATAACACTGCTCCTTGGTTTTCGCTGAACCTTCGTCGCCTAAATAACAAGAAAAAAAGATTATTCAGGCAAGCTGACAGAAATAGATTATCCAAATCCTGGCGTCGGTACAAGGCATGTGACGAAGAATACCAAAGTTTACTCAAAGCCACGCGCAGACAATTCTATAAACGGGACTTGTCATCCATGTTAACAACTAACCCTCGGCGCTTTTGGCGTGTCATTAATCCCAAGCATAATTCTGACATCGTCCTTACTGATCATGACGGCGCAGCGATAACTGACACTGATTGTTCCCAACTACTGAACGAAACTTTTTCATCGGTATTTACGCGCGAACGTTTGCAACCGTTAGCCACCATAACTCGCACTGATTCGTTTATGTCGGAAATAATAATTACCGATCCTGGAATTTATTCTCTCCTCACTAATCTTAAGATTTCATCTTCCGCTGATAACACTGGCTTAAATAAAACAATTCTAAAAAATATTGCCCCAAGCATCTTCCCAATACTGTCCGCCTTATTTTCACAATCACTATCAACAGGCGTTATCCCTCACGATTGGAAGGTGGCTAAGGTAGTACCATTTTTTAAGTCTGGGGATCGTTCTTCACCGCTTAATTATCGACCAATTTCTTTAACAAGTAACATTTGCAAATTAATCGAACATATTATACATTCCCAGGTCATTAACTACCTTGAAGAACATAACCTCATATTTAAGCAACAGCATGGTTTTCGCAGAGGCTATTCATGTGACACTCAGCTTGCTGGTTTTATTCATGACATACATTCATCAATAGACACCGGATTTCAAGTAGATGCCGTTTTCCTAGACTATTCAAAAGCATTCGACCGTGTCCCTCATCGTCGACTTATTCACAAACTTACACAGCTGAACATTGACTCTACTGTTGTCACATGGATAAAAGACTTTCTTTCTAACAGGATGCAATTTACATCGGTTAACAATCACAACTCATCTCTAGTCCCCGTAACATCTGGTGTACCACAGGGAAGTGTACTTGGGCCACTACTTTTTCTAATTTATATTAATGATCTACCAGACGGCATTAAATCCAATATCAGACTATTTGCTGATGATTGCGTCATATATCGTAATATTCACTCTTACTATGATCACGACATTCTTCAATCTGACCTAAACGCAATAAACGTATGGTGTTCAACTTGGCTAATGCCTCTAAATCTTACTAAAACTAAATTCATGTCTTTTACTAATCAGGTGCCCCGAACATCAACATCTTACATCTTAAACAACAGCCTTATTGATCAAGTTTCCAGCTACAAATATCTTGGCGTACACTTAACCCCTAACTTGACGTGGAATAATCACATTAACCATATTCTCGCTTCCGCAAACCGTTCGCTTGGTTTCCTTAAACATAACCTCAAACATGCTCCCGTACACTTACGCAAATTGGCATACACAACACTAATACGCCCTAAAATAGAGTACGCGTCCGCCATATGGGATCCCCATCAGGCATACCTAATAACTAACTTAGAAGCCCTGCAGAACCGTGCTGTACGCTTCATCTTTTCAGATTATTCAAGAGAAACCAGTGTAACAGCATTAAAACATCGCGCCGAGCTTGAAGCCTTGTCACTTCGCCGTAATATATCTCGTTTAACACTATTCCATAAACTTTACTATCACGCATCTCTTCATAATGAGTTCATGTGTGAACCCTCAGCCATCTTTCCACGTCGGGATCATTCTTGCAAAGTAAAGAGCATAATGTGTCATTCCCTCGCATTTGGTCAGTCATTTATACCTCGCACCGCGAAAGAATGGAATAATCTTCCATCACACATTGTCACCGAAACAAATGCCTCAAAATTTACAGACGCTCTACGCAGTACCATGAATACATAATATATCACGTATGACTCTCTGATTTGTAAACATTTTTTTTCTTTTTTTTTTCGCTTTTTTTAATGCGCCGTTAACCAAAGCTTCCACGACAGTGTCCCATTTTGTACAAATCATTTAGAGTTGCTGTACTGATAACTATCATTATTTTTGTGTTTGTACGTTGATGCACTGTAATTAATATTTTTCCCAGTTTTGTTTTTCCATTGTAATTACATTTACGCACTGTTCACCTCACCTATGTAACATTTACCCTATGTAATACCCTCCCTAGAGGGCCTTTAGGGTTATTGTGAAATAAAAAAAAAATAAAATACGTCAGCAACGTTGTTGAAATGTGCACTGCGCTTTTTATGCACACAACAGTGCGCGTTGAAACGGATGCCTGAATATAAGCGCTCAGTGGATGAAGCGGCTTGAACAAGACATTTACGAACAAGCACTGCAGAAGCGTTGCTTTCTTTTTTCTTGTGCGCATGCGTGCGTATGTGTGTGTGCGTGCGTTTGTGTGTGTGAATGCGTGCCAAGTGCAGAAATACCGAAATAGTGTACGCGCAGCAAAAACAAATAAAAAAGATTAAATAAAACACGCGCGTTTGTACCCAAGGTACATAGCAAGGACAAAGCTCCTGATTGGTCATACAAAACACGTGCAGATATTCAAACTTAAAGAAATATCACGCGAATGTACTCATTCGATTACGGGTGAAGATAAACATTTGTGCTTTCGACATATGTTCCACCAGACACTCAGAAGCATTTTGTGTGTGTGCGTGTCTCTCTGTGTGTGTCTGTCCTTACCTATATTCGAATGAGCGGATTCCCTCTATGAATCTCTACATGCGTTTTTTATGCCCGATCGCCAACCTTCTACTATATATATTGGGTGCAGATCTGCGCGTTTTATTTCATTGCTTTTCTTTTTGGCTGCGTTTTCACTGTTTCGGTACTTTTGCACTTGGTTGCTCATACCGAATGTGCACGATTTGTATACTTCACGATGTGCTATATTTGCATGGACCTTGCATTGTAAAAGGAGCCCCGCCACTATTGAATCGAAGTATAGATTTCAGTTCTTGCCTTGGCCCTTTCTGCTTCTCGTGTAAATAAAATAAAATGAAATACCCACTCGGTGCCTTCATTCAAACAAGCGATGTTTCCCTTTGTTCCAGGTGGTGTCTTAACGCGGAGATTCTGGAAGAAAGCAGCTCTTGGTACGTTCTCCGTTTTCCTGTTAAATATTCCTTGTCTTGATTACCGATGTCATTTTTCAAACACATTGATCACCGCCTGTGAGCAACATTGTTTATATTCGCAAGAGAAATTATTGCTGCTCTACTAATTAATGCTATAATGCTGTGTAGTGTGCTAATCCGCATACTGCACAACAGAAAAAACTTCTGGCTTCATTGCTTGAGCTAATAACTTTCATAGATTATAATACGATGGCTACCATGCTGCAAGAGCATAATAAATAATATACGGGATTTATTTATAAAGATAGAGGGTGAATAGTTCACTAGATCTACCCTTACAGTGCTGTCACAGCCATTAAATGAGTGGTATTATTCTAACGAGCAAACAGTTAACAATATAACGACAATATAACATAAAGTTGAAACACAAACACAAAGTTGAAATAAAACATAACGTTGACATAAAATTATTTCTCTGAAGCAACATCGTCGAAAACTTTTCTGGAAGTTCTTCAGTTCAAGTTGTGCAGCCAGACAGCCCGCCACAGAAAAATTACAACGTAGAAGCTTGCATTGAAATGCTGACTAAAAAAAACATAGGGGAACTTTTCTGGTGGCTTTCTTTGTTTTAATGGGAATGAAAGAAAAGCCGTTCCTTTAAGTACAACCGCTACTCGCGACATAATTTCCAAGATGACGAAGCTGAGGGGGGTGTGGCGTAGATTCTTTTAATATTCTCCTCGGATTTTCCCATTTCTAGAGTCACATGCCACTAGGTTAAGACGACAAATTCTTTTCTTCTTACCGACCCGGACGCCAATGGACGCACTACGTGATATCTTTGATGATCGAGCTTTGAAAAGCCAGTTTATAAAATTGAAGTATGGGGTTTCACGTGCCAAAACCACGATCTGATTATGAGGCACGCCTTAATAGGAGTCTCCGGAAATTGGGACCACCTGCGGTTTTTTAACATGCACCTAAATCTAAGTACACAGGTGTTTTCGCCCCCATCGAAATCCTGCCGCCGTGGTCGGGATTCAATCCGGCGACCTCGTGCTTAGCAGCCCAATACCATAGCCACTAAACAACCATGGCGGATTTTTAAAGCCACTTTTTCAGGATCATTGTAAATGAGAGCGTTATCAGGACTGTCCTCCCTGTCGTCTTTCGCGCGTAAAAGGTTGACTCGTGTGTCCTGTGATAAGTGACTCATGTCGACGTTGTCCCTCTTGGCAACAAATGATAGATATACAGTACTCCACTAAAATTAACACTATTACTCAAACTAGTTGAAGAAATGTTCCACCTGAATATTTATGCTCACGCTGACACTAACCTAACTTTCGCATTATTTACACCAATGCGCTTCATTTTATTGGGCAAAGTTCGGCACTGCGTTTTTTAATGAGTGAGCGTTTTTTTGGCGAGCACCCCACCAAAATCTGTCCGCCCCGTTGCGCATTATACCTGCAAAATAAATGCATGATTGGTTAAGGTAACACATGTAATAGTTATGATGGTGTAGTGATAAATGACTGCTTGCGTGAGAAAAAAAATCTTCAGACTGGAATTCGAAGCATAGATCGCAGCGCATGCAAGCATTCTTTGGCGAGTACCCCAGCAATATCTGTCCCTCCCGTGACGCTTGATATCTGCGAAATAAATGCGAAATTGGTCAAGTTAACGCATGCAACCATTATAATAGTGTAATAGTAGAATATTTGTAGCATTGGAAAAAAGAAAGCCCTTCTGACCGGGATTCGAACAATGGACCGCAGCATGGCATGCCAGATGTCTGTGTAAGCCACATTACATTCTTTCTTTTACGTAGTACTTATGGTATAATGTAGATGCGAGAAAGTTAATATGCACACGATGCACCACCCAAAAACTACAAGTTGTTTTGAGTTTAAAAAAATTTCGAGTTTAAAAAATATTTTTTCTTGCAATATTAACTAAAATATCGGCCTCACCTGATTGTCCTGTGATCTACGCCCCTCTCTTCCTGTCTCTTAATGTTGCAGCTAATACTTTTCGTATCCTCGCTGGTGGCGCGGTCCTTAATTTGTTCTCAAACTTCTTTGTTAAAACTTCAAACTTCAAATCTGAGATGGAAGATGCCTGCCGCGAGGGCCTACCATCAGGGTTAGAGCAAACGATTAAAATGACGATGCAAAACGCCACTCGCATGATGACGACCTCTTCCAGGCGGAATGACTTCGACATAGAATTAGAGCGCCTTCGAGCGCTTCGTCGCCGGGCGGAACGTCGATATCGGCGTACAAAATCAATTCATGACCTTAGGGCAGCCAGGAGGATGCAAAAGAAGATTCAGCGTCGTATGGATAGATTAGCGTCGGGACGTTGGGCAACGTTTTGCCAGAAACTCGACCCCCGCAAGCCACTGTCTCACATATGGAAAACGGTGCAAGGTCTGCGTTGCCTTCCGGAACGGCGTTTCCCATTCAAGGCGCTAGCGCTTTTCCAAGGGCGGCAAGACATCGATGTCGCAGAAGACTTTTGTGCGCGGATCGCAGACCAAGCTACTCGTCCAGATCCTCCAGCCCGAGCTGACGTCCCCAATTCACGTGATGGCCGCATGGACCTTCCTTTTACAATGGAGGAGCTCGAAGCGGCTCTAGCTCTCTGCAGGCGCTCATCGTCTCCGGGTCCGGATGGTATATCATACCGGGCCTTGTGCTATCTCGGAGAGTCCGCACGGATAGAGTTGTTGAGCCTTTACAACTCCTCATGGCAGGAGGGAAATGTTCCTGACGAATGGAAAGTAAGCCGCCTGGTGCCACTCTTAAAGCAGGGCAAATCCCCATTAGAACTCACCTCTTACCGCCCAATAGCGCTGGCCAGCTGTGTAGGAAAGATAATGGAACGGATGATCCTTGGCCGCCTGGAATGGTACCTTGAATACTACAAGATTTATCCGATTTCCATGGCTGGTTTCCGACGTGACCGCTCTTCTATCGACAATGTAGTGGATCTCGTTTCCTATGTCCAGCACGAAAAGTCCCGTAAGCGTTTATCTGCAGCTTTATTCCTAGATGCTAAAGGGGCATACGATAACGTATTACATGAGGCCATTCTCGACGCCCTTGCGACGGTTGGCCTAGGTGGTCGAGTTTTTTTGTGGATTGCAAGCTACCTATCTGCAAGATCATTCTTTGTGTTAACTGACGATGGCCCAACTACGCGACGCTATACCAGCAGGGGCGTTCCTCAAGGCGGTGCTCTCAGCCCGACGCTATTCAACCTCGCTCTTGTTGGACTTGCTGAGTACTTGCCAACTACCATCAAAATTTCAATATACGCTGACGACATCTGTGTCTGGACTTCGGCAGTCACACGTCCTCAGATACGTGCGCGACTTCAAAGAGCGGCCACTTTGACAGCGAACTACTTGTGTAAACAGGGTCTCAGCATATCACCAGAAAAATGCGCACTAGTAGCATTTACTCGCAAACCCATGACGCCTTATATCATCTCAATCAATGGGCGGACTATTTCCTATGTCCGAACCCACAGATTCCTTGGCGTAATAATTGACCGAGACCTCTGTTGGAGCCCGCACGTGGCCTACATGAAACGGCGCCTGACAGCGACTTCCCAGTTGTTTCAATACTTGGCAGGAAAGACGTGGGGGATGTCAGTAGACGCAATGCTTAAACTCTACAGAGCTCTCTTTCTCGGTTTTCTAAGATATAGTCTACCTGTGCTGACCAACACCTGCAAGACAAATATTCGTGTTCTGCAGGCAGCACAAGCTTAAGCACTCAGAGTCTGCCTTGCTTTGCCCAGATGCACCTCAACAGAGGCAACTATTGCGATTGCTCGGGACCATCCAATGCGAACTCACATTACGGTGGAAGCCCTGAGAACGCACATCAGACATTTTGCACGTGCCACTTATCACCACCTTGCAGCACTACCTTCGGACAGGCACCAATCATCATTCGCTAAAACTATCATCAAATACAACGACAAACTGCCATCGGGCTTCACCGCTGCATCTAAACCATCGATACCCCCTTGGTGTCTTATCAGCCCTACAGTCCATCTCAGTGTACCAGGAATCGGAAAAAAGTCTGAACTGTCGTCGCCTGTGCTCAAACAACTGTCTCTGCTTCTTCTGCACGAGAGGTACGCGGACAGGGAACACATTTATATCGATGGTTCCACAAACATCCAGTGTTCGTCCGGTGCTGTGGTTGTCCCAGCAAAAGCTATTACCATCAGCTTTAGGACTGACCACCCAACAACATCGACATCTGCTGAACTAGCTGCTCTTCGCGCTGCACTTCGTGTCGTCAATCGGGAGCCACCTCGGCAATGGTCAATCTTCAGCGATTCAAAGGCAGCCCTACAATCTGTACTATCAGCTCTGCATCGCGGGCCATTCGAGCAGCTCGTATTCGATATTAGATGCCTACTCCATACATCACAGGAGAAAGGACACCATGTGACGTTTCAGTGGCTGCCAAGTCACTGCGGCGTCACTGGAAATGAAGACGCCGATAATGCCGCTCGGGCAGCTCTTGAAGACGCACAAGAAGAGGCCATACCGCTTTCACGATCCGACGCAGCTAGCAGACTTCGAGTGCTTGCACATGAGATCACGCTATCTCTATGGTGCACACCAAACAGCCAGACCACCCAGAGCAACCGTCAATACCACTTGCCCTCTTTGATGCATCTCTATATGCCATCTGGACTGCGTCGAAGAGAGGCGACCCTGCTTTATCGCTTATGGCTGGGGGTGGCTTTCACCAAATCTTACTCCTTCCGCATTGGAATGGCCGACAACGATCTCTGTAATGCCTGTCTTTGCGAGGAGACGCTGGAACAAGTTCTGTGCGACTGTCCTGACTATAACGTTCAGCGACAGTCCCTGGCATCTGTTCTAGCGCGCCTTGACAGTAGACCATTGTCGCTCGACACGATTTTCACATGCCGCCGACAGAAGATATCGCAGGTGAAGGCGACAAATGGACTACTTCGGTTTTTGAAAGAGACGGGATTGGACAAGCGGCTGTGAGAGTAACGTCGCGTACCATGCCAGAATGATGGACTCCAACGGACGATGTGTGTGTGCTGTGATATGTGCTCTCTCTCCCTCTCCCCCTTCCCCATCTTTAATCTCCCCCATCCCTCTCCCATGTGTAGGGTAGCAAACCGGTTAAGCCATACTGGTTAACCTCCCTACCTTTCCTTCTCCACTTTTTCCTTCCTTCCTTCCTTTGTTAACCTCCAAGCTTCTGGCCCATAGGTTAATACCGGTAGAATACAATAATAATACACTTTTCAACGATAGCTGTAAGAAACCGGTCATGATTGGGTAATGTGTGCCGCCTATTTGCAACCTGTTTTTGTTCTATAACTTTCCTTTTCGTGTTCATCGTCTCCTGTGAGTAATTCACCTAGATAAAGGTATTCCCGCACGAATTCTCAAGGCTCATTGCCGATCATCAATTCTTGGTGACCCGCACACTTGCAATCATTTGGTTAACGTCCTTCTTCGCTTGTTGCTATTCGTCCCCATTGTTGATGCACAGGACAGTGCTATCTTCAAACCGAAGGTTGTCAAGATATTCGCCGTTGATCCTCACTCCTAACACTTCCCAGTCTAATAGCTTGAATAATTCTCCTAGGCGTGCAGTAAATAGCATTGGAGAAATTGTCTCCTTGCCTGACCCTTTTCTTGATCATTACGTTTCTACTTTTCTTGTGAAGAAATAAGGTAGATGCTGCCTTGATATTTCATTAAATTTATTATATTTCTTCAACAGCACTTCTCGCCCCGTTGGGTATCTACCGCTAGGTATAAGCCATTTTTGACCAGTCCTCCGGAATAAGTAAGCGTTACTTTGGCACAAAGGGTACAGAACCCTCAAATGTGTATACGCATGCGTCGTACTTCTGTGGGCGTACACATCTCACCGCCATTGCTCTCTCGACAAGATAGAGAAAAAACAAGGTTAGCAAAGGCAGGGAGGTCAACCAGAACAGCATCCGGTTTGCTACCCTGGGGGTGGGGTGTTACACTGGGGGTGGGGGAAAGGGGAATAGAAAGAGGAACAAAGGGAGAGAGTAAGCACTGAGTACGTGTGGGAGGGACTCTCGACAAATATCCTAGATCGCCTTCGTCCTCGTGACGTTGCTGCGTAGATGTCTCACAGTGTGCATCTACATGAGTTGGTGCTTACATTTCGCCATAGCTTCTGAATAGTGGAGTGTGTAAAGCTAAGCATTGCATCTGGTTACACGCTGCATTCGATGAAGCTAACACAGGGATGTATGATGCGAACACAGTTGTTCGCATCACATTTAGTAATATAGTACTTTCATAACCACTTCCTTGAAGCTTCGCTTCACACAAACTTCAACATGTGCGTTGCATCTACATAATCTCTTGACCTCTAAATGCTGTACCGTGGTGATTCTACGTAAACAAGCGGGAAAGGTGCGAGCTTCTAGAGATGCAGTATTGTGATCGCTTGAGGTCAAGTTAGGCGATGACATTTGCTTTATCACTTGCTTATCCCATGTACTGTAATTTTACAGCGAAGCTGTTTACCTGTAGCTCCTGTATGCATTGTGCACATGCGTCTCATGGGGGGGGGTGGGAGGAGAGGGGGTAGTCCCTGAAACCAATTCCCGTATGTGTTTCCGTATAAGCGACAGGAATGTGTGTGTGCATCGACCCCAGAGATAATGCAACAGCGGGCATGCATTCCCAGGGGGGTACCCTGGCCGGCTTACGTCCGTACCATGGCACATGGGCAAGTATGCGTGGGTCGATGCTAGAGAGAGTGCAATACTGGGTCGACCCGCAACGGAGGTGAATAAGGCGTCAAGCACTCCGCTAATTAAAAAAAAATAAGTTTAATATTTGCGGTCCAAATAGAACCACATAAACTTAACGTTAGTACAAAAACACTATATATATATATATATATATATATATATATATTATAGAAAGTGCACTTAGTGTGGAACGTTGGCCTTCAGGCGCTTTATTTGCTTTAAATCTGGTTTGACGGATAATGGGAGGCGCAAGAGTGTGGCGACGGCACCTGTGCGCGTGGCCTGCACTTCTGTGGTTATCACGTCACGCGCGTCGTAGGTGCCGGCGCGGCTGCGGCAGCGGTTGCGGCATGTATGCATGAGAGGTGCCGTAACCGCGGCAGTGGAGCTTATCTCGGCGTAGTGTGGAGCCGTAATAATAAAAAATATATTATTTCATATTCCATAACATATGCAGCCCATGTATACAACCTAAACAGCTCCGCTGGTAATCCGTCCCCATATGAATGGTGCGGCTCCATGAATTTTCCTCTCACAAAATAACGAGGTGCCTAATACCTCTAATTCCGCTATGTTGTTATTTACGTTGGTTGACTACTGTTTTGCTTCTAGAAGTAAAATGAAGCGCCAGAAAAATGTAACACGAATAATGACTACAGGCCGTTGTTGACCTCTATTAATTAATGTATTTATTTATTTAGTTAGTTGTTTGTATGTTTGTTTGTTTGTTTATTAATTTGTTTGTTTAATTGTTTTATGTTCTTTTTTTGCGTACATAGGATCCTTGTTTCACAGGTTTGAGGAGCGTGCGACATGCATCTTGAACGAACGATCGATAATGATTGTCGATTTAACTGAATAGATGAACGAACGAACGAACATTTTTTAATTTTTTTTTCGACCCCCCACCCCACTACCACATCTAAACCTTCACACACATCAAAGCTCACGCGCCATGGCACGAGATGTAAAGTTCGCATTCAGTTATAAGTGCCCTGCGACCCGGTTGCGTGAGAGCAGGAGCCCATTACACCGCAGCCTTGTCTCAACTCTGACCACCAGCCACCCACCAAAAAAACATGCAAAAATAGGGGGGTGGGGGGGAGCTATTCGCTTTAAAAGGCACCGCTTGTTTACTTCATCTGTCAACGTTCGCTATACTTGGTGGTCTATGCAGAAGCACGCGTTAGAAAAAGATTGCCCAATCGCTTGCGAAAAGACAACGTGACATTTCTTTTTTTTTTCTGTGACGCAAGATGTCCACCTCAATACAATGCACCACATAGTAGTATTGCACGTAACTGTAAGCATCTGCTCCGCCCATAGCAACACAAGTGTAACAAATATGGTAGAAAAAAACTTGAGCAACCGAGAAATAATCCTGCTCGGGCATACCACTGGCAGGTGCAGCATGTTTGAGACGCCGTCATGCAGCCCTTTCTTCCTGTGCGGGCCCGAGTATCTCTTTATGTTTCACTCGCCTTTCCATTCCTGCCACTGGGCCTCCGTTCACATCGCCATCGACTATGCGGGCAAAAGACGCCACACAACATATAAAACTAGCGAGCAAAAGAAATGTGATTTGGTCCACTGTCAGCGACAGCTGACAATATCGGCTTCCTGTTGCATTGCGGTTTATTTTCCACCGGCGCATTCCTTAGGCGCGCGTCAGAACGAATTGTGGGATTTTCCTTACACAGAGGAGCCGTCGTTCTTTTCGGGTGATACCCTGGCGATTCCTTTGGGCTGTTGATTAAACCATAGAGCTTCGTACAATAATTACCAGAGGGAGCCTCTAGCGCGGATGTGTCTACGGTAGCTGCAAGTATGCGAGTTCAGCCAGCATGCGAATCATGAGCAGTAGAGTCAACTCTCGTTTTACCGAAATCGCTTCATTCGACGTATCGTATTATTCGAAGTTTTTCGTGTTGCGACGCGTCTATGAGTCTCTTATAGATTATCTGCTTTTAACGAAATACAGCCTGCAACAAAATCTACATCCGTCCCCAATGCCTTCATTACAATGAGGGCTAAGTCCAGTTGAATTTTCTAAACTTCACCTCTCTGACATGGAATTGCGAATTTCCACATATATCATTTTTGTCAAACTATGTCTTTATATAGATGCAACAATCCGCAACTATTGTGCATGTGCGCAAAGGCTGCTGTGTAAAAAAACAATTAAGGTTTCTTGTAAATTTATAAAGTTAGCGAGTAAAAAGAATAGCGCCACAGTATTGCCTGAAGCCGCAGGCACGAAGATAATATGTATGCATGTAATCCATGCTTCCATTGTAGCCTAACAAGCGCAGCGCCAGAGTTGGCTATAGTTTTTGTTGTAGCCTGCATGGCTGAAAACACCTACTTTTTGATGCGCCAAGTCTCCAGCTAACGCGTCTCTTCCGCTCCTAGACCCGGCGCAATAGCCCAGTGACTATGGCTTCTTGCAGCTTTTTAAAAATATTTTTTCAATGAATATAACTTAGCAGATGTCGGCGCCGTTAGGTTACGTCCGTTATACCTTATCACGTAAAAGTAATAAATACTAAAGATACCTAAGCTCTTTCTACGACTTGCGAGCCTGCAGTCTATTGTCATTATATTAAATATCAGATGGAGTCTCTCAGTGTCGTGTACGAAGTTGCAGGTTCGATGCCCGGTTGTGACGCCGGCATTGTAATTGGGACAGAAGGCGAAGACGCTGGTTTACCAATCTCTGTGTGCACAGTGAATATTTTCAGATAGTCAAAATTGCTTCTCGGAGCATGAATACGGCGTTTCAAGACAGCTTTGGTCACGTTTTTCCCAATTGAACTCTGTCTGTCAGTTTCGCTGCTTGCCTTTTCAAATCAAAAATAGTAGACAGTTAGGCCACAAGTGTTTTAGTGTGACCTGCAGCTGCTTTTTTAATTCAAATTCCTTACAGATTTTAGCACCTATATGTGGTGCTAGCTCATCGTTTTTGTATAAATATTACACTGTTAAAACGTCACCGACTATGCGACGCACCGCAATGTAAAAGCTACGGTAATCATATTCATAACAGAAACAAGGCTGACATGTCAGCATATGGCCAGGGGGCATAAATACACAAGCCAAGTCACTCAGCGGCACAAATGTAATGGCCGCGTGATACACATAGCACGGAAAATTTCATGCTGGATATGTTTAGGTGAGGCACCATTGAACCGCAAACGGTGAACGTATATCAAAAGTTGTCCCGGTATCCAATGTGTGAAGGATGTTAAAAGTTAAAAGCAAGGATTAGTATCAAATAAGGCTGAATACGTTGAACTTAGATCAAATAAGGTGTCCGTACAACTACAGGCTCAAATTCGTGCTATCATGCGATGCAAAGAACTTTACGATACAAGTAGCTCAGATGTTTTCTTTTTGTTTTTATCTGTTGCTTCACAAGCCGCAACATTCAAAGCGACGTTGCATCGCCCAGGTGTCTACGTTAACCTTGTTATATGTGTCTATCACTGTTCCTTCTGCCGCGTTATTTCATACTTTGGCGTCACTCTACTTTCGTCTGTCAATTCAGCGCTGTGCAAATGCAAAAAATAAAGAAGAAAGCTGACAAGCAAGCACTGACAACACTTGCAGTATAATAAGAAGTTTTTTAATGAAAACGCCGTCAACGCGGTCACTGAGGGGTACATTCGTTTGGCTGCATTTTTGCTTAATTAGCCAAATTTTCGTAACCTGCTTGCCTAATGCCCAGCGAACTTTGAACTTATTTCAAGGCATGTGAACTCATAATGCATTTAACGCAAGTGGCAAACCCAGATGTTACCCAAGCTAGAAGCGCAAGTTTCACTGTTGGAACGAAGAATGGATGGCCGATTCGACAGCTGACAAGAGCGAACATGGCGATGTAGTCTGTGCCGCTGTAAGACAGTGTGAATGTTCTACGAGTCCAAACGGCGGTTCTTTTTCTCGATTGCAAACGACCCCAACAGGATCGCACAGCTAATCTTCTTTGCTTTTCCTTTCCTGTTCTTCTTTTTTGAGGCGGGAGAGAGAGAAAGGGGGAGTATCGCTGCGATATTCTCGCAAGAACACGGCCACCACCAGGACTGCAGCCTTCGCAACCGCATTCAAGTAATTAAATTCTGCCGGTCAGACCAACCCTGTGAGTACACTTCCAAAGAGTCCGTTGGCGTGAAATACGCAGTACGTCCACTCCTGGGGGATTCTCCATTGTTTCTACGATTGCATCCCACCGACGTCCGCGTCGCTGTCAGGGCTGTCAAAAACACCTGTAGTCATATCGCGCTGGAGCCTTACTCTGACGACCACTGTAGTATTTTCCACCTTGTTTTATTGTCGCATCTGCTTCCCTTCGACATAGGCGGAAAGGTCTGCCAAGCCGAGGCGTCTGCCTCGATGCGGCGATGAATGTTTGTTGGGGTCAGCTGCGCCACTTTACCTCTCCGACAGATATTGCGCTTTATTGCGTGAGTTAAGCGGATTAGGGCAGCAAATGAACGTTACGAATATCCGCACACTGACATCGTAGTTAAGAACCAGTAGCTGCAGCTAGTAGCCTGTGCTCATTTAATCCCTACATAAGGGCTGCTCATGCTCGTACTCTGTCGCAGAAGTTCCAAAGCCAAAGTCAGCAGAGTTCCTGCTTCCAAACCAATCATAAAACCACGCGACAGGGCTTTCATCACCGGCGTATAGGGCTGGCATGTAACTGTACAGAAACGTCTGGACTCGTAGGCAGCTTTAAACGCAAACATACACAAAAATCAGATCGATTCCGCAGCACTGTTAGATTACTTTGTTTCCGCTTCGGCCACAAGGGTTTTGGCCCGGTAACTTTCGAAACAGAAAGTGCCTACAGACTTGCGACGGCACACACGACATATTGACTAGGAGGAAGAACTGAGACATTTCGCGAAGCGCACATAACGCAAGTTTCACTGAGACTGTTCAAGCACACGTGCTTTCTCACACATGGACAGTACAGCGAACAAACGTTCGAACGACAGTTTTTTAAGCGATATCTTCACTGCCTAACGTCCCAAGGTATGGTGTAGCAGGATAGGCTCAGCGGTGGCTTTAGCAGAAGCTCTCATTTAATAAAAAAAATTACATTCCCAGTGGTTGGATTTTCATTTCCTGTATTGGTATTGCTATATATATAGCAATACCAATATATATATATATATATATATATATATATGTATATATATATATATATATATATATATATATATATATATATATATATGTATATAAGGGTCTCTTTCCCTTCTCCTTCCCCAAAGACAGCTAGCACCTTCATTACGCTATATGACAAAGTACAGCCCCCGGTATCGACACAGTTTACCAAGTACACTGCTTTCAGGATCAGCCTACAGGTCATTGTGTAACGTTAATATACAAGATACAAGCTAAACATACGTTTGGGACGAAGTTTGCGCCGAGCCGCATGTCTCAACATCATGCCTGCGCTTGAATCCAACCGAGCAACAGCCGCACGAAACGACGACAATTCATCTAGGCAGGAAAAGAAAACAAAATAACAAAGAGACAAGCACTGCACGGCCGAAGAATTGCTCAACACGCTGCGAGTTGTGAACGCAATGCAAGTCAAGGGAGTAACAATGCTACCTGACGATGGAAGCAATGATGCATAAGCGGCTTTGTCGCGACTTTTTCGGTTCACTATCAGACTCGAATAGGAACTACTACTTGTAGTTAGCCAGTGATGGAAGTCACATCGTTATGCGGGCGCCCTCTTGTCGCTGTAATCCACTCATACGATATAAAGAACTCATGTTAGCAGATGCATAGGTAGTCATACACTAGACGAAAGAAATGGCGAGCTTAGCGCATAAATGCACAGAACAAGGGTTAACGAAAGGGGTTTTGTTGGGGTGGCTTCTCGCACACGGATCAGTAACAGGGCTTTGTGGGCAGCCTTTCTACCTAGACATACATACTGATCGCGCACCTTTCCACGCATGCACTCAATTGCAGCCAGTTGTAGAATAAACGGCGAAATAAGTGCTAGTGTAGGAGAATCCGGTGCATTAGTTGCTTACATATGTGATTCAGGATGGGGTAGCAGTGTGCGTAATGCGTTTGTGTCGCCAAAAGTAGAACTCCTGACGTTAGGCTGCGACAGTTTCTGAAATTTCGCAACGCGACGTACGTTTAACCGGCCTCTCTTCCGCCTGCAGAGAAGGCATTAAAGCAGAAATATCCTGGAGTTCTGTGAGCACGACTTTTTCACCCAAGTCAAGCCGCGGGCTTTCAGCTTGGGTTCAAGTTGCCGAATTCAGCAAGCAGTACAAGCGGCGCAGAAAGGGAGAAATGGTCTTGCACGTTGAGACTGCAGCTTAGCATCACAGTGCAGCGGTTATCAAGTGCTGAAGGCTGCCTTTTCTTTTGGTGCCCTTTCGTGGGCTGAAGGTTTTTACCTAAGCCTTCGCGAAATAACCGAGAAGTTTGGCAGTAAACGAGACGGGCAACCTTCTAGGATAGTGTACGCCTGACTTACCATAAGCCTGAAAGCTTATTGCGCTCCTCCGAGCGTTCGACGCCACTCGGCTGCCTGCTCCCGCCGCATCGCAGCTTACTGATCCGTGGGTGAGAAGCATTCCCAACAGTACTTTATTATTTCTTCATGTTTCCTTCTCCGCCTTTAGCGTAATTATCTAGCTACAGTTCATCGCATAGTGGAACAGTCGTGTTTTTTTTTTTAATTCTTATACACGGGGTGCGCAAATGTTATTTCGCGTTTACACGGCAGAAACTTTACGTTATACTCCACTGCCATTACTTTTGCATCATATCCACTGTGCCTCTCGGCCCATAGTCATTGTTAGTGTGACTACAGAATGTTCTCTTTGCGCCGTTTTACTTAGATTTTCTCTCATTATTAACCTAACTCTCTCACTGAAAGAGAGAAGTGAACTGTATTTGAGCGCTCAAGTTCCCAACACTACTCGCCACCTTCCAGGGAGAGCACAACTTCGCATAAACCTTGAGCCTTCTGGGAATCAACCTGGGATATCTGATGTCCCGCCTAATTAGGTCCACACGTTCGCTTTCGAATCTTTCTCCGGAAAACCCGAGCTCGCTTGGGAGCTAGGGAAATATAAGGTAGGAGAGGGCACGGAGGATCGTTGGGAACTGCAAAATACCAAAGCTGCAGAGGGTTTTATCGGTCACCGGTGTTTGCCACCGCAGAAGAAGAAATAGAGATAGAAAAAGTAGGGAGGTTAACCAGTTCCGAGTTTTTTGGTTTGCTACCCTGCTCAATTCCATAGAAGGGGTGGAATTATTTAGTGAATCTAGTTTTTACGGGTTACAGATGGACAACGGGCAATGTAATGACGTACCATGCACTGATGATGTCCACGCTATTTAACACCCAGCAATCTATTCTTTTCCATTCCTTTCAGTTATACGGTGACCCCGAATAATTTCTTCAGGTCCTCAAACCACCGACTGGTCGATGAGCAAAACGGGATAAAGGTAAAATCTGGAGTGGACTTCTGCAAGTCGACTTGTCTTTTTCAAGGCTTTTCATTTCATTTCATTTATTGAATCCTCAGGGCCAAAGGTATTAAGAAGGGGAGTGGTTACAAAACAAAAATACATAAATAGATACAATGCATATTACAGAACAAGTATTATCATCCTCCTGTTATACAATGTTAGCTAGTGCAGAGCGAAAATGCTGGTTATCAATTACGACGACGATATCGATGGGAAGGCGGTTCTATTCACGTGATGTACGAGGTAAGAAAGACTGAAATGCAGTTTTAGCGTTACATGTTTCAATGCCAATTTTGTGACGATGATCAATGCCATTTGACACGTATCTTGGGGACCAAATGAGGGAATTGCGTAGCATGGAGTGATGGTATAGTTTATAAAAAAAGGCTCAAACGAATTGTCTGCCGGCGGCATGCTAAAAGAGGTAAAGAAAGATTAGCTTTCATGCTTATTACACTTGCGGTACGGTTAAAGTTGGACAGGATGTAATGTTCAAGTAAAGTTATCAGTTTTTCATGGTGCGGATCCCATTTCGCGGTGGCATATTCCAGATTAGAACGTATTAGTGTTTTATAAAGCAATAATTTAAACGGAGATGGAGTTTTTGAAAAGTTATGGCGCACGTAGCCCAACATGCGGTTAGCTTTGTTAGTTATGTGCGCAATATGGCGCGTTCAGTTAAGGTCAGCAGAAATATGAACACCCAGGTATTTATATGAAGTAACGCAACGTTATTTAGGTAGTACACAGGCGGAGAGTTGGCACTTCTTGACATTCGCATAATTTTGCACTTATTTGTAATAAGTTCCATCAGCCATTCATTACTCCAAAAAGAAATGTTAGAAAGGTCACGCTGAAGAATGTTAGCATCGTCGGGGGATTTTATTTCGTGGAAAACAACACAGTCGTCAGCAAACAAAAGAATGTTAGATGATACAATGGAAGGGAGGTAATCGATGTAAATAAGAAATAAAAGGGGTCCAAGCCCTCACCCTTGTGGCACGCCCGAGTAAACTTCGCTGAAAGGTCAGTTAAAATTATTAGCGTAAAGAAACTACGATCGGTTACGAAGAAAGTATATAATCCATTTCAGAACATTGTAGTCGATATTCAGTTGGGTTAGCTTTAAAAATAATAAGCGGTGACATACCTTGTCAAAAGCTTTCGATTAATCTAGGAAAATACAGTCAGCTTCTGATGCGCGATCTAAAATATAGTGAAGTTTGATAGTGAAGCTGGCAAGTTGTGTTTCGCAAGAAAATGACCTACGAGAGCCATGGTGTGTGGGTGTAAAAAATGAATTAGTCTCGACAAAGTTCACGAGGTTAGTGAAGATGACTCGTTCTAATAGTTTACAAGTACTAGTGAGCGAGATGGGTCAATAATTTATAAGGAATGTTCTATTTACCTATTTGAACAATGGAACCACCTTCCTGACTTTCCATTGTGATGGCAGAGTGGAACTATTGAGACTCTGCTGAAATATTTTTGTTAGTACTAGGAACGACTCGTCGATGTAATTTGTGATACCAGTGTCTATTTGCTGCGACGTACCATTTGCGGCTGACATAGGGTGGTCACGGAAAGCCTCCGTCTGGAGCGAACGTTTAGACTAGGATTGTCGCGCTCAAGATTGTTACTCGATCGCATGGTAGGTTCTATTAGTTGAAAAGATGAATAAACGCAAATAGAAGACGAACACAAAGTTAGAACCACATGCTAACATACTTATAACTCTGCCTTTGTCTTCATTTCGCGCTCACAATATTTGAAATAGATATTAGTCAACTGGCCCAGCGGTGAACAGTCTTGAAAACAATAATGTTATATGCATTTCAATATGGCTTCAATGCTGTAGAGTTTTGTAATGAGGCAAAGTATGAAAGCTGTATTACGGTCAATAGAAGTGAGAACTTGTACAACTACTAAGTGAAAGGAAAGTGTGATTATGTCCCAATGCAGTTTTAGTGTTACATGTTTCAATGCCAACTTTGTGACGATGATCAATGCGATTTGACACGTATCTGGGGAACGAAATGAGGGAATTGCGTAGCATGGGATGATGGTATAGTTTATGAAAAAGGCTGAAACGAATTGTCTGCCGGCGGGATGCTAGAACATGCGGTGTCCCGGAGGCGTCCAGCGTCCAGGACACCGCAGGGGGGGCAGCGGGGACAGCAATGTTGGTACCAGAAGTGGTCCGTAGGTCGGAGGCTCACCGACTTCCACGCTCTGGGTGTACAATGTCGGCTGTACGCGATAGTTCTATGGCAGTCTCCAACCCCGGTGATATCCCACTGACCGCCTTAGTTCGAGCTTTGTGTTCCTCCTGCTACCCCTTGGGTGCCCTAGAGATTCTATGGTTTCCAGTTTAACATAATCTCGGGTGCTCTCCTGAAGACTCCATTTGCCGGTATATATACGTTTCCTTCCACTTGCTAATATAATATCACCGCTGTACAGGTGCATATTAAGCTGAAGCTTACTAAACCACATCCGCCCGTATGAAACACATATAACATTGTTACGCGTATAAAGCTATTTACACTATATTTACAGAGAGCTAACACTCGCGGAGACGGAAGAGAGCACAGCCAGGCTGTGTTCACTTTTCGTCTTTTTCAGGACTATCGTCATTCTCTTTTTCGCCTCATCGTAACATGACCTCCGGCGGAAAAAGCACCGTCCCGGTGCGTCTAACGGGACCGTCAGGAAGAAGATGGTAATGTTTCAGCCGTGCGACATGAACGACATCTTGAAGACAGATCCCCTTGTGCGAAACGTTGGCTCCAGGCTCAAGCTTCAATTGCTTGATCGCCCTTTGTTAATCACTTCAAGTCCCCATACTCCCGTGAACCATTCCTCTTAACTGCATTTGTTCAATTGCATCAAATCACTAGGCTATATTCTGTGATTGAAAGCAGCCCTGCAATCACTATTATCATCTCTATGCCACAGCCCACATGAACAATTGGTAGCAGAGATGCGATTAGTTACCATCGAGCGGTGGACGAAGGCCGCGAGATTGTATTTCAATGGATACCCAGGCACTGCAACATTACTGGCAATGAAATTAAGTAACGACAAAGCTGCCTGTGAGGCACAAGATGTATCTGAGAACACCTCAATGACATTGTGGATAAAAGATGCAGTGCGGCACCTCATCGGTCTTTCCAAAATTATTACTGTAAGGAAATGGAACACACCGGAGTTAACCAACTGGCGCATATATGCCATGGACCTGCATATGACATTGGAACTTTGACCTGGTTATAACCAACGGGAAGAAAAGCTACTGCGCCGCTTGCGAGTAGGCGTTTCTTTCGGAAACGCCTACTCATTCCTAACTGGAATGGCGGATAGTCCCAACTGCAGCAGATGTGGTGTCGAAGATCAAAAGCGTGGCAGTTTGGGCGAGTTGGTATGTCATGACTGTTTTAGGCTTGTAGCGCAGCTCGGAAGAGCAAAAAAGGGATAAGGTAGGGGTAATCAAAGGGAACGGAAACACTCTGTTTCCCGTTCCCTTTGATTACCCCTACCTTATCCCTTTTTTGCTCTTCCGAGCTGCGCTACAAGCCTAAAACAGTGGTGTCCAAGAAACGACCAAAGAATCTTGTGTGACTGCCCTACATACAAAGACGAGAGGAGTGCCCTCCGTACAGCTTTGGAGCACATAGACGACCATGCTTTCACAGAGAAGATCTTGGGGTCCTGGACTTGTGCGTCAGCTATGTGCAAGGCCACAAAGGCGCTGGTGCGTTTCTTGAAACGCACCCGGCCTGTATGACCGCCTGTCACTGACTCAGTGATGAAATACTAAGTCATACAACAGCTATTGCTCGCATTGCTATTATTAACAGGCACCCTTAATTACATGTACATTGTGTATTCGTCTTCATGTAGCATTTGTATTCGTTGCATTTCGAGTGCGGTATTCAACTCCTCAACATCCTCTGTGTGAACATCTTGGTTGTGTGAACATTTATGCGGTGTGAACTCATGTGATGCGTGTGCACACTTTGGTTTTGCGAGTATTTGTGCTATGTGAGCTATTCTGTTTCGCGAACATTTATCTATATCGCAGTGCTGAGATTTAGTGCTTGAATGTTCGTTCATGTGTTTATTAGTCCAGTTTTGTGGCTGTCGACAACTTTCATACAATGACTATCCTGTAAGAGAAGAGGAGTAGCCGGCCCCACACATAGGCACCAACCTCTCTTTAAATACATTTAATGAAAAACAATACACTTGTGTGCGTAACAGAGCAAACTACAGACTTATTTCTTCGTTCTCCTCTTTCAATCCATTTTCCACGTTACCCAGTGCCGGGTAGACAACCGGGCTCCCTCGTTAACCTCCCTGCCTGTCGCTTACGACTTCTTTCTCTATCCTCTCGCCATCTATTATCGGGGCCCGAAGTTTGCTGCAGTTAGAAATCTGAAAAAAGAAATGACAATTTTAGCGCAATACACAAGTAGCCAGCCTTAAATCCACATACGCAACCTGCACGTGTATATGGGAATGATAGAATTTCTCGTTTTCTTTATTTTGATTTTAAATTCTATTTGTTTCTTGCTACCCGTACGCCGTAAACTATGACACTGCCATACAAAGCTTATATATATGTATATATATATATATATATATATATATATATATATATATATATATATATATATATATATATATATATATATATATATATATATATATATATATATAGAGAGAGAGAGAGAGAGAGAGAGAGAGAGAGAGAGAGAGAGAGAGAGTACGCACAAACTAATCCCGCAGCCTTTGTATTGCGCATACGCCCATTGTGTTTTTGTGCACAATTGGAGCGTGGAGCTAAATTCGTATCGAAGAGATTTCCGCGATCTCCAACGAGTGTTTCATAACGCTCCTGCTTGTGAAACTGTTGGATGGAGTGTGCACAGCTTCAGGGCAGACGGAGAGAAGGTAGGTGAAACGTCGTTGTTGTACAACCACAATCGCTCGCGACGTTCGCACCGCGCTCAGCGCATAGTTCTGACGCCTACTTCGGGCACCCCACCGATTATCTTCCTCTTGGCGGCGTAGCAGTCCCATTGGACCGATGGGTTATTTTTATTTATGTTGAACGGCTTAACGTTCCAGTGGTGACGTTCGCGAGTGGTTTTATTCCCTGTAGAACTTGCCCAAACCTTAAATTATATTTCTCTTGTGAAACAATTGAAGAAAAAAATAAATTTATTATCTGTTGAAAAAAAAACACATTTTGAAGGGACATGACAACAAAATTTATTGCTCACTGTATATTTTGGTTAGGCTAGGCGGAATGCATGCATTGTTTTATATGCTCTAAACATTCATATTATGCAGTTGCGTACAAAATTAACAGGTCCCCCAGCATTGTTGAGATCACGATTAAGTAGCGCTTGACAGACCAGTGGATCAATTATCGTTTAACACATAGTCGTACGTTGTCATCTGTAGTGAAAACCGTGCGGGTAAAGACGCCCGACCTGTACACGGCGAAATTTTATGTACAGCAATGCCGTCGTTGACAGCCGATGCAGTGACAAGGCCTCCCTCGGTAGAGCACAAGCTGGCACTGGCAGAGTGGAGCTCGTCAGAATTTACCCATACTCATCTTTATACGTAGCTTACATCGTTTTGTTTCCTTTTTTGATTACACAAGCTTGCATCCTCGTTTACGCTTCGTCTTTAGCCTGGGATATCGCAAGCTGAAAAAAAACGCTTCCGTGGCACCTGTGGCTTGTCGTGGCATCCACAATATAGCTGGCAGTCCTGCATGCGACAACTGTGGCCGCGAAGGGACGATTTCGGATATAATTTGAGAACGCTCTTACCAAGGTGCGCCTGGGAAAAAAACTTCTTACGCGTGATGATGATAATGATGATAAGGATAATGTTTGTTGTCGTGCCATCTGAAACAGGGTGGCGACTAGTTGTCACCTAGCCTGCTTGCGCTAATCAAGTTTTGCTACATCTATCGCAGTCTAGCGCTTTATCTGTATTGCCTATCTGTTCTTGATATTATCATTAATCGTTAGAACCTCTGTGTCTAATATAGCCTCTGTTCCACATAGATACAAAATAGACTGGCCGATTAGGGAACCTCCGGACACTATTCCAGACTCTCCTCAGCACAGAAGGCATGAAACACGTGGCGTTTTTTTAGGGCATGTGTAATGACCGACTCGGTTTGGCAGTTGCCGTGCAGTAAATCACGCTTCCTCTTTATTTTACAGCCAAACTGTATATACACTGCTGTATACCCTGCGGCAGTGGTCGATGTCCGTCCATCTGCGCATCGCGTCAACACACAGAAGAAGTTTTCTGTCCCGTTAATCGCGAATGCTCAGCAGCTCTCAATATAATGGGGATATCTTGGAAAAAAAATTATACTGAGATTGGCCGCTAAAATGACTCTATCATTATGCTGAGTTTCATTTACTTGTCGCAATTAGTTACTTCACGGTGAACTTGTATAAGTCCCATAATTAGCGTCTGCCGCCAGTACGTGGCCGTCTACGGAGGGAGTACGGTTATATAATACGGGCGTAGCTCTTCTTTTATCGAGAATATCCCGAAACAAATTATATGACAGTTAGCTTCTCAGAAAATTCTAACATTATTCCGAGTTTCATCTAACTCTCTTAATTACAAACTTCACAGTTAAGTTGTAAATACTTCTACGGACCAGTATTTACGATGACGAAGAGGCTAATAGTGCGAAGACGACAATGATTAGAGGCTAGCGCGGACTGTTGCCTCTTGGCCAAGTGCGGCGTATTTGTAGATACATCTGCAAATAGCTTCCCGTCTGCGTCTTCCTGCGTAACATATTTGGTGGAGGTGGACGTTCCCCGTACTTCGTCGTGGAGCTTCCCAGTGGGCGGTACGTCGAGCAATCCATCATGGCTCCCGGCGACGACCGTTCGACTGAACCAGCTCCGACACCTGCTGCTACTTCGATGACCTACATCGCACTGTCCGCTCCCCGTGATCCTGATGTATTCTCGGGTAAAGATGGGGAACATGTCGACGACTGGATCAGCCTGTACGAACACGTCAGCGCCAATAACCGGTGGGACTCTACTACCATGCTCGGCAACATCGTATTTTACCTTGGTGGCACATCTCGAGTTTGGTTTCGGACACACGAGGACGAGCTCACCAGTTGGGATACACTTAAGCGAAAGCTCCGAGACTGGTTCGGCAACTATTACGGTGGCCAACTTGCCTTGAAGAAGGCGTTATCCAGCCGCGTGCAGACGTCAACAGAGCTCTACGTCACGTGCATTCAAGACATCTGGGCTCCATGCCACAAATTTGACGCCCACCTGACTGAGCCAGACAAGGCTTCCCATTCTTAAAGGCATTGCCGATGACGTCCTCAACTTGCTCGTCTTCAACAAGGTGGCCACGTGGACGCAGATATGAAAGAGTGCCGCCACCTCAAACTCGCAAAACGCCGACGTATCGACGAACATTTCGCCCGTTTATCAAACACCCCGGCGACATCTTCCTGTGCCGACGCTTTTCGTCCTAACAACGCTGGCGTTGTTACCAGGATTTTCCGGCGAGAGATTGAGATTGAGGCCACCTATCCGGCTGTATTCGACAGCTCCTCCAGCTCACCTGTGGTCACGGTTTCCTCGATCCAGGCACTTGTCCGCCAAGAGCTCGCCAACATGGGTCTCCACGTCGTAAATACTGGACTGTAGCAATATTGCGCAATTCCCGTCAGCTGTCAATGCATGAGCTTCTACGGGATGGAAGCGGACAGACCCATGTTTGTCCGCTAGAAGGTAACTCTAGTCCTTCGAAGTTTCATTGAGCTAATTAACTAGGAAGTATGCTCAATCGCAAACTGCAAACAGACGTGTTCTGTTTTGTGCACTCATTTGACTGCACCCCGGTCAACGCATATAGTCGCTCGCGTCGAGATTCAGTTTAACGGCCACCTGCGTCCTATACACAGTGTTGCCACCAGTGGGCGTTGTGTGTTGTGGCTACGCCATAGTCGCCTAGTCGACCTAATAATAATAATAATAATAATAATAATAATAATAATAATAATAATAATAATAACATGCATAGATGCGTCGATTGAGGTAAACCGCAACACAGCTTCGCTGCTCGTCCCTCTTCGCAGAATGGAAGAGCTGATGGATTTTTTTCTCTCTCTCTCTTCGTTTTCTTTCAGCTGGCCTCTGATTATATCTACTTCATTCCCTTATCCAAGCACAGGGTGGCCAGCTGACCTATGTTATGGGCTACAGTGAAATAGCACATTTCAAACAACTGCTTCCGTCCTTTTCCGCGCGTCGACCTCTGGTCTCTACTGAGGAGTGAGAGTTTACGTAAATGCTACCTATTTCAAGAAGCCATTATTAACTGATCTCGGGAAGCAGATCTGGAAGACCCGTGTGAGAACCGAAGCATGGCTTATCTTCCTCGCTCATTTTTTGCTTATCCATTATTTTTCGCGTGGTTGCGATTATATTCCATGGGGTTTTCAGGTGGTAGTGTCTTCAATTTACTTTCACTTCATTTTAATTCTTTTTTGGCGCACCTCCTGCTTTAATAATGTGCGTGTGGCCTTGCAGGTGTTCTCTCTCTATTGTTTTGTGTCTTGGCTATTTTATTTTTTTTTCTCCGCATATCCTTTTGCGTCAGTCCTTTGACATCCGCACGTCTTCTCGATTTCGTGAAATCCTCTTCTGCTAGCCGGTGCCCGCCTACAGTCAAACAGATCCTTTGCCGCTCTCCAAAGCTCGAAGCCCCTCAGTTACAACATCTGGCGTTTCTGGGCAGCAGCTACTCTGCCGGCGTCGTTTCTCAATGCGCATTGTTTATTCGCTTCAACTTCTTTGAAAATCCTCACAAAGCACGGCTCCATCAAAACTAAACTTCGCTTCACAGTTCTACACTCTTCGGTAAGTTTCAGCAACCGAGCCGGGTCACGCGGTGAAGTGCTCATACGCACTGAGTCGAGCAACTAAGTAGATTAGGCAAGGCTAGCCCTTCTTTTCTGAGACAACCTGCAGTCAGGGCGCCGTGTTTATTCAAGAACTGCCGCATAGCACTGCAAAAATTGCTCAAATCTACAAGGGAAATCTTAGCATACACATTCCTCTCAACTCCTCGTAATTGCTTCACCTTTCATCGCAAATTCAAACACAGACACAAAAATATATATATCCGTTAAGAAACGAGTTTCTAAATTAAAGATCTGTAAGCATTGAATAAAGAATCGCGTATAAAAACATTCATGACCAGTGCCCAGCGCGAAAATAGATTGGAGTGGCGCAATCTTCACCAAATCCAATATTATGCTCCTACGCCTGCCCGCTCGTCCAAAGTAACCACGCAGCACTTTTTATATATTAAGTAGGCGCGCGCCTTACAACTTAATTTCTTCCCTCCTCAGCGAACCTGCGCCAGTTGAGTTTGAGCTTTGTGCACCACTACGCCGTCGCTGGCAGATAAGTATTCAGACTTGCACTGCGTGCAGTTGGCGACAGCGGAGACAATTTCTGGGCCGACGTTCTTGAACGCTCGCTTAGCGATATAGTGGTGAAGTTCAATCGACTAAGGTGTCTTGTTTCTCGGCCAAGCGGGAAATAGTTAATTATTGACAATCAGTCAGGCTTCTACGTCCCTGTACGAGCATGAATGCCTCAAGGAAACGATCCGAAATCTAAAATGCTTGCACCGAAACATTTGGCTTAACATTAAGAATGTGTGCTTTCCGCTGAAGTGCAGGGATCTTTTTTTTTTTTGATGAAATGACAAAAAATATGAAAGAGTCGTAAAGAAGTGCAGTGTAAAGGAGTTACTGAAAGGAACTAAAGCGCGCATCCAAACCGTGGACTACCACGAAGCACTGCTTAATGATGCACCTAACCAAGATCGGCGAAAGCAGGTTACGCAAGTGACAACTTAATTCTGTTTTAAAGATTGCGCTACTTGAATTTCGCTTAGCCCATTCTGCATATTTCATTTTGCGATGTCCTTTCTAGGCGCACTGCTTCTAGAACTTTTAACAAGTCTTAAGCTCTAACATGCATTTTTCTTTTACACCGAAGGTTTCTTGTCCACTTCAGCTCACATTGTTGTTTGTTTCTATCCGTTTCTAACCAATGTTGCCTTGCTGCGAGCGCACTTCATTAGTACCGCACATCCTGCTGTTTTTCCGCACGCTTAACTCTCGTGAATATCTAATCAGCCCCGATCGGCTGTGACGTATGACTAAAGTTAGTGCGCTAAAGCTGTAATTAGTTCGCTAACGTAACTTATGACGCTTGCGCATACTATCGAGCGATTTAAACACGCGGAAATTGTCAGCGCGGTGCGTTACGGAAGTAGCAAGAGCAATGCATTTCTCACACAACTGAAAAAAAAAAACGTTGCCTGTATTACTAAGCAGCTTGAAAGATGCAATTAAAGTCATAGGTTGTCCATAAACTAAACTACAGAAAACCCTTTCTCTCACTTGTGAACTGCGCCCCCCTCGGAAGACCCAGACACCTGCAGTACCTGGCATCAGCGATCATTGTTGCCTACACGTTGCTATTCCTCTAGCCCTAAGTAAGAAATCATCTACACTGAAACTAATCTCAGGCTATCAGGAAGGCAACTATGAGGCTATTAGGCAACTATTATTCAAGTATTATTGCGCCACAAAAAAAAAAACACGGACGTAAGAGAAGACACATCAAGCGCAAACTTTCAACTAAATGTATTGTACCACTAAGCATTTTATTTCTGTGGCGCAGTAATACTTTAGTAATGGATTTCCGACTTACCCGGAATGCTGTTCTGATTAGCCAACTATGAGGCAACTATGAGGCAGAATTTTCCGAGGGCTTTCTTGACACTCTTACTCGTCCCAAACTGGCAGCTTTTCTAAAATACGGTGTTAAACCTGAAACATAAGTATATACCCACTATTGCCGTGGAATAAGATTATAACAACTTAGGGTCCAATAAACGTCTCAAATCTCTTCTCAAACGAAAAAAAACGTCTCTGCAGGAAAGCTAATAAAACAAATAACACTGCAGCGTGAGGCAGGTATCTAGCGTGCGTAAAAATGTGTGTTCAGGAAGTTAGTCAAGCCAAAAATAAATCCAAGAATCACGATCTACTTCCTACAGTCAAATCCCAATAAATTTTCACGCATGCTCTCCACGAATGGTAGATCTAAGACTATCCAACTTGTTGACCTCGACGGGCAGCCCATTCGTAACGATGAAGTCGCTACGATCCTCGTAGCGACTTCAGTCCCCGTTGAGGTCCCTAACTTGCCCATGCAAACCACTCCGGTTCATACTACGCCAGGCCTACAAATTTGCGCGGAGGGCCTATTTAACCTTATCAACAATCTTAAGCCATCATGTTCTCTTGGCTGTGATGGTATCAGCAGTACACTTTAAAAAAAAAAGCACTAGTCAAATATCAGCTCGAATGTTTGCTTACTATTTATTTAACCACTAGAAACTGGGGCCATTTCCAATGACTGGAAGAAATCTCTGCCATCCCTGACTGCGCTTTCCTTCCCTTGAAATCGGCCTACGAACATTGAAGTCACGCCGTATAATATCATGTCTTTGTTTACTTCAGTACTTTTGTAATTTACCATCAAGGCGCCAAGCGGTCATGACTCATGCCATGACCAATTCTTTTTTCCCTGATGCCGTCGTCTATGGAGAATGCGCTCACTGACCACTTTGTTACATGTAATGACAACAAAACATTGCGTGAATACTTAGCAAATCATTTTCTATAACATTTCCTTCCAAGTTTGCACCCTTTAGGATTGCGAACCATTATGTCAAACCTTCCACCTAGTGTTTTTCTTTCGCTCATGTTGCTTCTTTACATTCCAAATTTTTGTTTGCTCGTTTCAATTGTACAAAAGCAGCATTATTTTTTCAGTTGTTCTTGGCTTTATCTGTATGTTTTCCTTTTTTTCTAAAACCGCTTTAACAAATCCTTGTGTGACACCCCCCTCCCCCTTTAAGTAAAGCCTCCGGGCCTGCAAGGTGATAATAAATGAAATTAAATGCGCTGTTGTGCAAATCTAAGAGAGCTTCGCCTACAAGAAAAAGACATCAGGGATGTCTTCTTCTTCCATTTTCTTTTTTTTTTGTCTTTCAGCTGCTCCAGACGTTGTAATATTCACTTTTTGAGGGATGTGGACAGGAATTTGCGTGTTTGCAATGTAGCACTCAACCTTAGTGTACTCTCTCTCTCTTTCTCTCACTCTCTGTGGATTGTGAGGGGAGGGTGTGCCTAAGTGCGTGGGAGCACGTATTTGTTTCTTCGCTTGTTTTTTTTTTTTTTACCGCGCATGGTTTAGCGATGTAATAAAGGCAAAGTATACCAGTATTTTTTTTTTATAGCGCCGCCCTTAGGCACCCGTTCCTGAGCTGAGCGTTGGTGTGCCTCGGCGTTGTTGTACCTCGTAACCGAGCGAACGAGCACAGCGAAAGTTGAAAGCGAACTCAGAGCGCAGCGGGAGATGAGAACAGAGAGTGTGAGGAGTAAAGTCTATGGGGAGGTTACAGTGGACGCGTGAGGCAGAAAGCGGAGCAGGAGCTGAGGGGAAACGCCCTGCGCATGCGCTGAGTCGCCGGTGGCCACAGCACCTGCAACAGCGTGGGCGATCTGGTCTGCGCTTCCGAGAGGGAGCCAGGGTGGCGTGAGGTGGGGAGGACTGTGCTCGTTCGCGGCGTCATACCACGGTACCAGCGTGTGTGACTGGGATCACTGCTCCTGCAAGGGGCGATGGCGAGCGGCTACGAGTAAGGCTCGATGTGACGTTCCTTTGGGTGTTATCAAAGCTGACACTGGCGGCACGATTTCCCCTCTCGTCGTTGCTGGAACGAAAGCGTGCGAAGAAAAACGTAATGCCGCGCAAAAGCGGCTGTGCGGAGACGATGGCTGCGACATGGCGCCAGAGTAGAGCGCGTCGTCTGTATCGGAACAGAGCGCTGCATGAGCGGAGGTTTGTTTGCGGCGGATGCGGTGAATCGAGCCCACGTGTCACCCACGCGCTGCCTCTCGCGATCTCCTGATTATCGAGGCATTCGCACCACACTTCGCTCCATTTGCAATGTGCCGCACGATTACACGAGACTCTAGTGATAGCGTTCTCTTCCTAATATAAACCGTGCGCCTATATAATCATAATTCAAAATATTGCCACACGAAATGAAAATACGCATAGAGCCGCGCACAAATTTCGCGATAGGCAGTATGGTAATGGGTGAATTTTTCGATCTTTTCGTTTACTAATTTTCGTGTGCCAATTTACAGCATTCCTTTCGTCTAGCAGATACATATATGTCAGAGTTATGGTCTAGTCGGGAATACAAAAGGAAGAATAATAGAGGGAAATGAGAGGTAAAATTGACACCGGACTTGTAATGACACAGACATTCACAATGATAATTCATCAGCCCATCCAGCCTGCTTTTAAAACGTGCTTCTAAAGCGTGCAGTGTGAACGTCGGTCGAGGCCACGCTCGAAGGCCATCTCGAAGGTCTCTTTTCTGACATCGAACAGTGGCACAACTTGTGTAGAGGGATGGTGAGCTCCTGCAGACAATGTCCAATGTATTGCAATGTGACAGTCGAAAAAGAAAAGAGTGATCTCTAGATGATGAAGCCAATGACGTGACTTGTGTTTTACGCAGACTGGCTTCCATCTTGACGAATGCTTGTGATTCTTGTAAGCACACCGTGTAGTGTTTGCCTAGTTTATTTCCATGTGACATTTAGGTGGAGCTGGACGCTCCCCGTAGCTCACCACGGAGCTACGCATCGGCCGTACCATACACCTTCGGGTCGCAGATACCCGAGCGATGACCACTCGTATTGGAAACAGTTATTCAAAGGATTCTTCAGAATAAAAAGTAAAATTGTGCTCGGCTCCTTTACCATGTGGTTATGTCATATATAACATTGAAGGTGTTTCCCCTAAGTCCTTGCCAAGCTTTAAAAAAGCCGTGTGTGCGTAAGATAAGTGCAAACACTTCACTATTTATTGTTCAGTTTCCTCTTGAGCAACTCAAGGTATCTCTGACCATGAGCGCAACAAATAATTAACAATGAAGTAGCCTACCGTTAAAGTATTACTTTAAACTCAAGAGCTTCAATGGAGAAGTTGTGGAGACTTTGTGGAGAATTTGTATTCGTGATGATAGCCACTGTGGTTTGAAATTTTCCACCCTTAAAGAAACAAAGACAAAAATGCGTGAGACTTGAAGAAGTGCCTCGTCACTAGCCGCTTGTGCGCAGCGACGTCAGTGCCGTGAAACATGCTACCAACAAAATGATCGATGCCGCGCGCAGGCTCAAGGCACGAACAGGCCCTCAGCAACGGAGATGGATCGAATACAACGGTTTCGGCTTCCACTTTTGCAGAGACATCTTGTCTCTTGGAGCAATGAAGGAAATGGAGCCCTGCTATACGCGATAAATAGCGCGTGCGAGTTCTCGAAGCTCTGTCGGCGTTTTTCCTATTCACAAACAGCGTAAAGCGTGAGGAGGTTTTGACAGCGGATGGCGATGTATCGCAGGCAACGGGTGTGGCCATGGAATATCATTTAGTGCTTTTCACCCGTTCATTCCTTGCGGTCTGCCTGTAGAATCGATCATTCGTAGGTAGCATGTTTGAGAGCACTAATATCGCGGCGCGAGAGTGCCTAGTTGCCTGTCACGTTTTTGAAATCTCGCGAAGTTTCTTTGAAGCCCGGAAAAAAAATGAAGCCACAGAAGCTATCATCAGGGAACTAAATTATTTGGATATTTGTCGATAACCGGGCTGTACAACTTTCCCATTAACTATTTTCCGCTTAAAGCAATCATTTAAATATTGTTTCATTAACCATTGTTATTTTATGAGCTCAGCATACGGTAAATAAAGTACTCTCAGTCTCTGAAGAGGACAGTGAGCAATACTAAGCCGGTTGCATTCTCACAACACGATCATATGTACAATTTAAGGTTCTGCAGGAATAATCTGAAACACCATGCGTGATCCACTGTCAAGGCACTCATATTGCTGCACTCGTATTGCTGCGATGTGGTTTGTACCAGAACAACGAAGATAACACTGGCGTTTTGAAGCAAAACATTATGGCAACAAGGGCAGGCTCTTGTTAGTCTTGGCCTTGGCCGCACCATCTTGCCATGCGCTTACTTCCTTTCGGATGTCAACCAGTTAAATAGCCCACTTAAGTTTGATTCGCCTGAAAAGAAGAGAAAATGATCAAAAGAGCTGGTAAAGGAGCGGAACGCGTTAAACGGCAGCCTTATTTACGCACATCTCCGCTGCTTAGGAACTTTGTTTCGTTCGCGGCAAAAAGACACAAGTTCTCTGGAGTTCTGCGAGTGTCTCCAGTTGCCGGCAACGTAACCTGGACGCTTCAGTACGGCTACAAGTGTCATATAGCCACTCCCACAGCGATGCAACATTGCTGTACCACTCACGGATTGAAAGGAATGTTTGTGAATGTTTAGTCCTGCTGTATTAGAATTGCCGATAGGGTGACGTGAGAGTTCTGTAGGTACGAGGAAACCGTTTAGTGCCTGTTGTGTAACAGTCCTCGGTACGACGTTCAATACCCTTCACTTAAGACAACTTTAAAGCGGCTAGACTGCAGACCATTTCGTAAATCAAAGATGCTCCGACCGGGGTCATGTCCATCGCTGGTGCAAATAGCATTTCGCGCAATAATGCGGTTTTAGTCTTCACGTTCATCCTCCATCATGCCCGCAGTATTCACTCTCTCTCTCTAGCTTTTTTTCCTTAGCTCGCAGTGTAAAGTAGCAAACCGGGCGCTGGTTTGGTTGAGCTGCCTTCCTTTCCTCTCGTTTCTCTCTTTCTCTCTCACCCTGTAGAGACATCCTATACTAAATAAAATGCAGCAGCTATGTTGGAAGCGTGTGCTCGAATATTTCAGCACCTTAAGCCATTTACACTCGTGCACATTCTCCTTTCCCAAGCCGCCGTTGCGCAACCGGGCGCTGCTTGTAAAGCATGCTGCTCTGCAAAGGGACCTTTTATGAGGTGAAACTCAGAAACTAGAGGGCAAACAACGGCGCCTGGCAGCTCCGGCACGCGAAAAAAAGAACCGCATATATATATATATATATATATATATATATATATATATATATATATATATATATATATATATATATATATATATATATATATATATATATATATATATATATATATATATATATATGCGGTTCTTTTTATCGCGTGCCAGCTGCCGCAACAACAGCCGTGGAAAAATACTGTGTACAACTGCGACATATCTCACACCTTTATCTGTTTCCTTTTTTTATTAGCCGTTTAAGTATGTTTTGGAATGTATCAATATGCCAAAGATAATATATATATATTATCTTTGGAATATTGATACCAAAACATACCTTAACGGCTAATAAAAAAAGGAAACAGATAAAGGCGTGAGATATGTCGCAGTTGTACACAGTGTTCTTCCACGGCTGTTGTTGCGGCAGTTGGCGTTGTTTTTCATCTGCCAGCTGTGGTAAACATTTAGAAGTTATGAGCATGTTTCATTGTCGTAAATCTAGAACAAATGGTGCATATACGTTTCTGTAATAATTCGAAGCTTGTTTCTTGCTTTTAACATTATGTCCAAAGCCGGTGGCATGAAAGTATAACGTAACGAGTGCATAATAACTGCATATTAGATACCACGTCCCGCGAGGCTTGCCTTTGTAGACGAATGTCAAGTCAAATGATAATAACTAATTAGCTTTGTAGCACGAAATGTACAGCAAGCATGGAAATATAAAAGAAACTACCGCTACACTTTGCCGAGTGACGCTCTTATTATTCAGTTTTGTGACTTTTGAAGCGACCTAGGGCGTAGAAGTTTCAAAGCACACTCAACGTGACATTCATTCGTGTTTGAAACAATCCTTGCGTGACAACCCCTCTGCAGCTGCTAACTTGAAACAATTCTGAAGCATGCCTTATAAACTTGTTCTTGACGATAGGGATCCTCATGGGCAGCCTCTCTGGCACTGATAACGAGTGCGCCCGAATAATTCAGTAAACTTTGATACCCTTCTTCCTAATGCATATTTATTTATTTATTTATTTCAACGTACTGCAGCGCCGAAGGTTTATTGCAGGAGTGTGGAGCACAAGATACAAAGATAGCAAAGAAGAAAAAAAAGTCATATTAAGGAACAAAACAAGAGTCACTGCAAAATCAGTGATTAGCAATTTACAAGAGGAATTCAGCAAGTTATAAAGATTGAACATGACCGATAAAACAATTCCACAGCTCTACAGTGCGGACAAAATTCTGCAATTAAGCGCCTCAGTGTGGTGATGCAAAGGGATTGTACAACTGATGACGGTGTCTAGTGGACGGAGGCCTAGCGGGTGGTATGTAGCTGCTGTGTATGGGAAATCTTGAAGAGTTAACGAGAGTACAGAAAAACTTCAATGATTCCACGTGATGACAATTAAGCAGTGTGACAGAAGCATACCAGTCTTCTGCGCTAAAGGACGAATTGTTGGCTGTTTTAAATATAAGATAATTATGAAGGTGACCAAAAAGGTCCTTATTAGATTTTTATTTCGCTTCTCACAGAGGTAGGATAAGTAGATAACAAATCGCCTGCTTGTTAAGTGCGTATTCTGTAAGCATGCATTCCTGGGCCATCGTTAAGGAATTTCACGCTGTAGTCATTTATGGCATTCACGATACTGTGCATCATCTACAATATCATTCCAAGGTTGCTTGCTCTGCACAGTAAGTACGCTTGTTAGCAGGTCTAAGATCGAATAAGTTTGCTTCCTGGCTATTGATAGCGATCAGTAAGAGTCGGAAAGCTCTTTGTAATATCTTTATGAAAGAAATTAAAATTTACGCGCCTGAACATACTCGAATACTGTAAGCATGTATACGTCGTTGCTTAATCGACATGCAAGATGTGACGGCAGGAAACGCAAGGAGGTTGTTTCCCTTTAGAGAAAAAATTTAAGTGTCAGCGCTTCTGGCATTTGGAAGAGGAGGCTAATCCAAGAAAAAATAGCCGAATCATGGTCAGGCACTTCACAATGTATGTAATCCTGACGACAGTAACCAACTGACGTGAGAAGTGGTATGTCTTACATGCAGCTTAACTTTCAAAGGGCACTAAAAAAAGGACTGATGGCAGTGTAACTATCAGTAACGCTTGTGAGAGTTGAGGAAATTTAGAGTAAACCAACCAGCAATGATTCCCTCGCGAAGTAAATAGTAGTTATTAAAGGTCCCACTTTGTTATTGCAACACGTAAACACGATTTCCTTTATTTTTGTTAAGCGGGCAAGCCAACGCATCAACGCTGCGCACCAAAATCATGGCAAACCTTCTGCGCATTTTGCCTATCGAGCTCGCGTCCGGCTCAAGAGGTCAGGCTCATGACGTCACTTTAGAGTGTGCGCCCATTAGAGGAGGCTCGTGTGCGTCTGCCTTTGAGGGGAAAATACCACTTCTTCCTTAAGTTTTACCCAGCATTAGGTAAAAAAGTGTGAGGTAAGGGTTTGACCGCTGATTGACCCCTTCTGGAGGATGAAGTGCTTGTAAAGATAAATAGAAAAGTACCCACTGCCTTCGGGCGCCATTTCAGATTCCGCGCAGCGGCACTCTCACCTGAATGATTCACCAAAATATTGATGCACGATATCTGTAAACACGGACAGCTTCAAGATCGCTTGGACACGATTGCAAGTACGAATTCCTGCAGCAAGCTGGACTTCTTGCATCCGCAAATCCTGAGGTCAAATGTATGATCCCCAATAGATCTGGACGCAAAATCTAAAATAAGATATTGAAATGCCAGGATGTTTCCACGCAGCTTAAGCCTCTGCCGTCTAACTGGCTGTTTTCATTCGAAGTCCATGCAGCGGAAATAAGTTCACAATTAACCGGGATGCCTTGATGCTGTTAGGCTTCCGATTTTAGCTAACCTTCGCATCACAAAGTGACGATAGTAAATTTTGCATAGTGCTAGCCGGGAGTGGCTCATCGCACTCGTTTTCGAGATCTTGGTAGAAATATTTATTTCACAATTCTGCACAGCATATTCGTAGCTTGCATTGTTTTTCTAACGTCCGCATAATGATTAATTGCCAGTGCTATAAGTCGAACCGTGTAATAAATTGCTGATATCTGTACTCGAAACCAAGCGACATCAAAGCGACGCTATATTAGCTTTGACTTCGTTGAACTTCACAATTAGGCAGTGAAAGCAGTGAAGCAACCTACTGCGCGAGGAATGCATGCGCATACCATGAGAACAGGTTGCTATCTATAAGCTATCGGCAGCATGACCCAGGGAGACAAGTCTGTGCATTGCAGACGATGGGCACGTTAGACATTAAATTACGGGGATTTACGTGCCAAAACCACTTTCTGATTGTGAGGCACGCCGTAGTGGAGGACTCCGGAAATTTCGATCATCTGGGCTTCTTTAACGTGCACCTAAATCTAAGTGCACGGGTGTTTTCGCCTCCAACGAAATGCGGCCGCCGGGGCGGAAATTCGATCCCGCGACCTCGTGCTCAGCAGCCCAACACCACACCGACTGAGCAACCGCGGCGGGTGAATTGTTATGGGCACGTTGCGCTCCCTGTTTTGTATACGTGTGCATACACCGGTTTCGTTTCTTCTCTTTCTTTTCTGTTGGGCGAACGTACCAGAGAAAGCGTGTCTATTGAGGCGATTCTGTATCAAGTCTTTGAACGTCTGAGCTCGCAGTAATTTTTATTTATATGTCCGTATATTGCCAAATGCACCCTTGAATTCCATAGCCTCACATTATTCGTCGCAGAGGTTCACCCGCCGTGTAAGATCAGCGCAACTTGGCGCAAGATCTTGTTTATAATTCTATTAATATAATAGCTTTCTTAATAACTATGCGTGTGCCATCTGCACGCGCATAGTGCCGCAGCTGCAATTTGAGTAGGCATTCCGCAAGCCCTTTATATCGCCACGTCTGCTTCTTGTTTTGAACGCCACCTTCGTGGCCGCCGTGTATTCAAATTTCTTTGTAGCGAGACAATGCGCTAGCGATTTCAGGTCGTGCGTGCGTCCAAAAAGTTGTGTTTTTTTCTACAGACGGGCCCGTCTGATAGGTTTTATACGCGTGCTCGGAAGTGCTGGTGACAGTTATAAATTTACAAAAAAGACAACTCATGGTTCGGTATTCGACCCGACGCCCGACCTCCGCGCTTCGTGCTTCCACCGGCACCGAGTTGTTCGATACATTTACGGGCACTAGTTCGCCCAGTACGCTGTTTTCAGTTTATTGCTGGGCAACACTGTCGTTCTACCTGCCTCTGCGCACCGCCGCTACTACGCGACAATACCGTAGTTCCGTGCATGCCTAAACAAAAATAATGCCAGTAAATACAGTACTGCACAAGCGTGGAAGCGAAAGCACGTGACGTTAGATGCGCATGCATGGAGGCGCACCATTGTTGCGCACATCAGATAACACTCCATCAAGCTAGTGCGCACATCGTGCAAGCAATACACACAATTCTTGTCTCCGCGCCAGAAGACACAAGAACGTAGCAGCATTGCAGTGTTTGGCATTATACTCGGATTGTTTGGTCTCGATACGAATGTGTAATCGTCAGTTCACACACGAGATGCATTGATAGCGTTATGAGTTCCAGAGAGGAAAGCTTAGAAGAAACAAAGCTGTTACTTTGAGAGAGCGTCACAATGCGCCAGCGAATGAAATATTGTTATTCTGGAAAACAGGACACGTTGGTCGCTAGACCTCTAGAACACGTTGCGTGTGAAAGCTGCAGAATTGTGCTCTTAGTGGGTAGCCATCACTGTCCAATAAACATTCCTCGAAGCCTTCTTTTATTGCAGCTTCTGCTCATTTTTGACGGCCATCCTCACTTTCATACGCTGTGATATTAATAGCGCTACATTGAAGCAGTGAGAAACGTCAGTAGGTGGGTAGGGCCCCGGTTTACATAGATTTGCTATTGCATATCTTAAAAAGATGCTTCATAGCAATACTCTCCTAATGGCGTCATTATGGTCGAGTTCGCTGCTTCCAAGATATTCCCGCACTGAAAGCAAAATTTGCCTACGAAACAGTCCCGCTACTCTGGATATGCAGTGTCCTACTGAGTGCAGAGAAAGTTGCGTATTAACTTCTCGGGCGAGCTAAAGAAATATTCGGCATGTCATGTATATAGGTGTCGCTGCGAGTTCTAAATATTTAAATATTATATCATGCTTGTGTACACAATTGACACATGTTTATTATTTCAGCGAACGAACTTTTGCACTCGCTGCACAGCAGGCTAAAATGTTTTATCCAGCAGGTTTCAAATAGCATGAAGTTGCAAAGTATACACACATTATTCAAAACTACAGCCCGCAAACTTATAAAATTACAAGCTTACACACATAATGCATACGCAGCATAATGCATTTGTCAAGGAACTTTAATTGAATGCGATGTTGTAACACTTGGTTGTGTTCATTTAAAGCGTATTGCACACTGCAGTGATAATCGGGAGGAAATTTATTTATTTATTTACTTATTTATTTATTTATTTATTTATTTATTTATTTATTTATTTATTTATTTATTTATTTATTTCATACTGCCAGCCTGGGTACCAGGCCTTAAGCAGGAGCGGGCATACATAATTTTTGCTGGCGAACCAATTGCAAAGTAAGTCTTCTCAAAGATATGGTGAGAAAATAGAAAAGAAAGCAACACAGAGAAAAAACATGGCTTTATCTACAGTAAAGTGATTCATTATACAATCAATGCAACGCAAGAGAAGAAAATACAAAAATAAATAAAAATAGAAAAAGGATTAAAATAAAGTGACGAAAATTGATTTAGGACTGGTTCCCGAGAGCATTTATAAATAAATCAACTGTTTCACACTCTATAACATCAGCTGATAGAAAATTCCACTCACTGATTGTACTCGGGGGAAAAAGAGGAATTTTCGAACCTATCAGTGTGATCGATAAAATCTACAACGTTCTCAGAATGACAAAAGCGCACTGCACATTCAGTTGCTGGTTTTATATACAATGCCTTATCAATTCTAATTTTGTCATGAAAAACTAAATCAAGGAGTTTCAGCCTTTCCGTAATTCTTCTTTGTAGGCCTTCAAGTTCTCTCTTCTTTTTTTTTTTTTTGTAAGCGGAATGAGGGTGACGTCTGCCTATACGTCTGCCGAACTATAGAAGAGTTCGCGAAAATGCCAATGAAAACATGCTCCCTCATTTAGCCTAGAATGTGTTTCTCCTTTTGAAGTATAAAGTACAGGACATATAGAAATGCACTCTATTTGCGATTAAATGTAGCGAAAGAATAGTACATGAATAGCAACAAGAACAATCATTACGAGGCAATGTGTATGGAGACTAATTTACACCAATTAGGCTTCGCGTACCCTATACACAACTTTCGAAATCTCAAAATTAGCGAAACGTTGAAACAGTTTCAGCCTTTCTTTTATACGCATCTCTTCCTTTGCGAGCAGAAGCCATTCAAACAATATCATAATAAGATGATAAAAGTTTCCAAATTATGTCGCGCAGTATTAAACTCACTGCCTTGTACACGTAGCACTTCTAGCTTTGACAGAAGCTCGCGAGTAATACCAAAGTCTCATTTGAAAGCCCTATACATCTCAGCGTGGTCAGTCGAAATGAGCATCAACGAAGCACTTTTAACCACATGCCGATATAGTTGCGCTAGATGAGCAGAGTGGGCTAATTTAAGATGAGAAGCACGCTCGCTTTTCATTCTCCCCTCGTACGGCTTCGTTCCCACAGGCTTGTAAATAAAGAAAACAAAATGCGCTGCCAGGAATTGTTCTCTTTCCAAGTGAGATAACGCGAACTGTTTGCGTTTGCCGACAGCACTTGCGGGCCGACCGGAAAATGCAGACAGCGCGCGATCGGGCCCGATGCAAGCGGCGTGCGAGAAGCGTATACGCGAGTAGGCTCGCATTCGTTCTCTCGTCACGTTTTTGCTCCAGACAGGCATATTGAGACATTTTTTTTGCTATTCTTGTTATTCCAGCGTTGCTGATGACCTTCGGAACGTCACAGCACGGTCGTTCTACGCTGTCGGGTGTGTCTGTGCACCTCTGCGCGTTTCGGCGCTATTCAGTGCACGCCTGCTTATTTACGCGGCCTCTGTGACGTCGCCTGTATATAGGTTGCCGTCGCGAGGGTGTCGTTTGCTGCGGCCCTGTTTTTTGAGTCTGGCCACGTGGTGTACCGTCGGTGAACGGTCACCACTCTCGCTTGGATGGCATGACAAGACGTCCTTGGGGAGAGCGATTATGCAGCACTTGACGGGGATGCGGAAAGAACAAGGCTTCTCTCGACTCGTACAAATATGAGGAGAGGAGACAGGAGAAGGTGCTGGAGGGTGTCGCTAGCTTCGGCGGGCTTAACCTTGCAAATAGTACTGACAGTAGCTCCTCCCGACTTCCGCTTAGCGAATACGATAGATTTTTGACGCTCGGTGAATGTTGATGGGCGAAAATAAAACTGGGGATACTGTCGTCCCTGCCTAGTCGGCTGTAATCTGTTATTATTATTCCGGTAGGTCCGACTAAGCAAAACGATTATGACTAGGAATGGCTCTTACGCTTTCTATATACACATATTAGTTCACTGCAGCTCCTGCAGTCCCTGTACTGCGTTTATATTTTTTTCTTAATCTAGCACTAACCCGTATGTAATCTAACTTTTTTTTTAATTTACTCATTGAAGGAATGCCGTTGTTCACCGTTGCTGCTTGTGCAACTTTAAGAGAAAGAGAAAGCTGAGAAAGATGTTATTCACACTTTCAGTCTGGCTTCTTTTGTATCAGGGTTGAAGCCGAGCATTTATCTTTTTAATCTGAGCGTTTGCATGGCCGTAGCTGATCCAAATGTTGCATTAGTGCAAACGCAGTGTTCCTCTATTTGAGGCCCGAGCTACCTCATTGGTGGTGAACCATTTCAAAAACAAGAGGGGACAAGAGCCCGCCTTAGGACAAGAGCATAGAAGAGCAAATAATCTTAAGAGAATGAGGCATGTGTCCGATGCAACTGAAGTCCAGAGATGACTCACCAGATAGTAATGGAATGCCAAGATATTCACTGTGCCAGAACTTTAGGCAACGTCCACTCTCTAGATTCACTGGGCTTCAGAACTGATAATATCCTCAACCGGTCAGCGGCGGAGATATGCAGGAGACGTTTAGAGTGTTAGTAGGAAAAAAAGTAGAAAAAAAGTGAAGGAAGGCTCGTTACACGCATAAGTTAATTCACACTGTAGAGGTAGGCTGCATACTAGACAGCAACAGATATCATAAACCTCATTATCTCAAGTAGGCTAGGTGAGTACTTGCCGCCACTCTGTTCCAAAAGGGATGCCGTTAAATACTACCATCATCGATCATCATCATCAACAACCAAGAGTGTTTGGCGCAAAAATTAAGAGACTCATATTTTGAACGTATATAAAAGGTGAACATTGACTTAAATTGTATTATTAAATCATGGGTCCCCCAATACCGCAGCAACTACTCTTTTCGGGAAAGGAGATTTGGTGGGCCAGAATGACGGACGAGTGGAAACGTCGCCTTCAAGATTCTGCACCGATTGGCCAAGACGTTATGGATTTCGACGGCGTCTACTCGCCTCTAGTTAATCTTTCGTCGGTAGAAAAAATGTATGGCGTTAAGAAAAAGACATCATCCGAGTGCACGCACAGCACACTTAAAAAAAAAAGGTCGCAGTGTTTACTGCCTAGTGTCACACCGTTTGCTGCCTTAGTGTAGCTGCAGTTGTTAAAGATAGAGTTAGTAGCAATGCTAACTAAACAAGGTAGGCACTCTTACTTAATGGGTCTCAGTTTCCTATTCCAAACGCAATCAGCACCACCCGACACGCAACTATTCTCGCCTCTGCAGCACCTATGGCGCCAGCAGAGGCGTATTTCAGAGTGGGTCCCATATGTGTATTATAGAATAGCTTATGAATTCGGTTATACCGACTCCATTCGGAATTGCTAGCAGAGACCCGTTAGTAACAGTGATTACGTTGTTTAGTCAGTACTGTTACCAACTCGGTAGTTCCGAACTGCAGTTATACCAACATAGAATATGCTGTGGCACAAGGTAGTAACTATTACGACCTTCTTTTTAAATAAAGAAAGATTGTGATACACTGTGATGCACTGAGATTGTGATGCTACAGTTCAGCCCTGCCTTAGCTAGTGACTACAACATGACCAGCAGCGAATGATCGTTCACAGTCGGCTGAGCTTTCTAGATAGGCATCCGTTCACTGTGCGAGAAGTGCTTTGATCCTGGTCATGCCCCAACAGACGGAGATTAGCTCTCAAGGCTCTACAGAATTTCCTCCGTGACAGTAACTTGATAAGCTCCTTGTGAACAGTAAGTTATCTACATTTAAAATTTCTTTTCGCCATGTTCCCATGATTCTTTCACCCATGTGTTTTACTCATGTTCAACCTTTTTTTTTATCTCTATCTTCTTTTTTCTACATAATTCGAGGACCAGCTTGTTCTTGTCGTGTTATTTATTTATAAGCTTTTCAGAGTGTTGCACTTTTATTACCTCTTATTTTGCTATATTTGTTAACTAAGATTGTTGGACAGTGGGCATTTCCGGTGGCCGAACTTTCCATATTTCGCCAGTCATATCTTCATTTTCGTATTTCGCAGAAGAAGAAAGTAAGGAAAACCTTCTTGCGTTCGGAAGGAACACAGGACTGACCGAAGCAACTTCTGAAATATATTCTGTGGCCAAAGCGGCCTGAATCGAAGAAACTGCTCGGAAATCAGACGTGTTGGTGCGAGATTTAATCGAGTAAAGTCAGACCTTCATAGTGTCTCGTAATAATTAACCTTTACTTTTCGACAAATAAAATAATATGCTGTTGAAACAGTTATTTGTCGTTCTAAACTGACTTAGTGTACCTCTTTGGTTTCCATTAAAGCTATTCCTGTACGGGGGTCACACAACGCTTTCTATTTCTATAAGGTTCAAAACAGCCGAAGGCCCTGAAATATATCGCCACACTTGACGGTTGTCGTTTTACACAAATTTCGCAAACCAGCCCTGACCCCCATAATGCCACGAAATTTATTGCGCTGGCCTCGCAGCCTCGTCATCCAGAATTTTACCTCGCCAATGGATGGTCATGACTTTCCAGAAGAATGTATTCTTCAGCGACTCTTTCTCGACGACGGTAGCGTCTATGGGCTCAAAGACGGATGAGGGTATCACGTCATAAGGAGCAGTGAATGATATTAACTATTTATAAGGTAACCTTACTCACCCCCCCCTCCTCCACCCTTTGGTTAAAGCTCATCGCATGTTCGCAAACGTATACCGATTATTAACCCTGGATAGTATTTACAGGCAGCGATGTGCGGTGTCACGACCCTTCTGTTCGACCTGAGGGCACCAGGTCGGGCTGACCTCTCTGCCCCACATTTCCACGAAATAAGATATCTCTCTCCCTCTCTCTCCGATGTTCTATATTGTCAAGTGGTAGTGACGGTGAAGAAAGCAGCAAAACTGGGAATGATGACACTAGCGTTTTGTTGGGCGAAAATATGCCCTCGAAAACAGGCTACACTCAAAGCACAACGATAGCGGCGAACACAGTCGGCGATCGTCGAAAATCTTATCAGTGTGTCAAGCGCGTCGGCTTTTATACGCCAGTCATCGAAGGTTCCAGAGTAATCGCTGGTGCCCGGATGTCTTCCAGAGAGTGTTACACCATTTGCGTCGCGTATACATGCAATCAGGTTGCACAAGGTTTGGTGACAACAGACAGCGGATAGAACCATCAATAACTTTAGAGAAACTTACGATACATGCAGGCGCGTCCTGCTCTGCGCGATAACATTTGTTAGGTGGTGAAGCGTGGTCACCCGATAAATATAAAGAACTACACGTGTCAATATCAGCACACATACATGTATAGATTATTAGTGTACCTTCCTGCTAACATGGGCTTTGAAAATAAATTTTTATGGGGGTGGGGGAGGGGAGGGAGAGTTCGCTTAAGTAGATTCGTGACACTTTTCTGGCACTGCTTGAGTCTTTACAGTCACCGCAAATTGCCATTAAGTATGGTGGCTGTTAGATTAACAGGCATTCTTTGAGATGGCCAGGCTAAAAATTTTGGTTGCCCAGTGGTCTATGTTGGAAATGTCTTTCAGAGCTTATATTCGTGACTAGGCATATTTGATATGATTTATTCCAATCCACCATATTCGTGCCTATTACTGCCTTTCGCGTCGACATTTTAAATGAAGCGCCAGCATATGACCGCAAGCATAACGCCGGACGATGCTATCTTCCACTTGCACTCGTACATTTTGTACAGCATGAAGAGCGCTGATAGCCTTCGCTTCTTCTAAAGCGTCACTATGGCAAATATTCTAGCTCTGCGCTAAGAGTTTCATGTAATGCGTGAAGTTTCAGTGCTTACATGGAAATCATGTGCACAAGAAATGCGCATCCTCATCGCTGCGGAATTTTTTTCACCCGCAGAATTTTTTTTAATGTTCTGCCATTGATTAGTAAGAAACATGGCATAGGACTGTACAAGCTTCCTTAAACGTAAGCCTCTTTAACGCAGTTTTATGCGACGCGTACCTTATTCAATTCGCACAGGAAGGCCCAGGTGGCAATCTTCCCATGCCATCGAATATACATATATGCCGCTACTTGAACACCCTCCAGGGTGCTGTAGTGGCCTTTGGCGTTGCGCTGCCAAGCACGAGGGCGCGGGACCAAATCCCGGCCTCGGCCGCCGCATTTCGATGAGGCCGCAATGCAGACACCCGTGTTCCTTGCATTGGATGCATGTTAAGGAACCCCCAGGGGGCATAAAATTATTCCAGAGCCTTTCGCTTGTAGGTTAGTCTAGTTAACCTCCCTGCCTTTCCTTCCCTCCCTCCCTCCCTCCCCTCTCTCTCTCTCTCTCTCTCTCTCTCTCTCTCCATAGCTCTTCCTTACGGTGTGCCTGATAATCATATGGGGGTTTTAGCATATGTAAGGAATTTTGTTCTCATGATACTATCTGCATGATAATGTGTCTGAAGCTTTTCGTGTTGCGAAATGGAAGCCTGATTTTCTTTTAAAGCAGATCAGCTTAACAATCTCTTAGCAACGATGGAATCTTTCAATCACATCGCCTACCTGATGCGGAAATATGGTCTGCTGATGCAGGCTTTCCCCGGACAATGCGAAATTTACGAAAATTGCTTAAGGTATGTCAGCACCTGCGAGAAAAAAAGTTTACACTTTTAGCCCAAAAGTCACAAGGGTGTTTTTGGTTTTTAAACTTTAGGTAGTTGGAACGTTTAAAGTAAAAAAAATTAAAACTGCGAAAAGAGTTATATAAATCAAGATTTCCCAGAACATAACTGTTGCCGTAGCTTGCGAGCCATCAAACGCACGATGCCGCGTCAGCAAAGGTAGATCCGCCTGCAGTCAACAACATCCTCCTCCTTAAATTCTACAACTGAAATTGAAATTCAAACTTATTCCATCACAGAAACAGGAGAAACATGCGTCAATGGTGAGTTCTCATCGCCGCTGGAAAGAGACGTTCACTTTTAATGCGACGCATACTGCCGTGACTCAAGTTGTCTACTAGCTTGGGTCACTAGGTGCTGGCTGTTGTCTCGTCGAGCAGTCAACATAGGCCACAATGTGCGTGCCCAAATAGACAACTCGCTGCTGGTGGCTTTCTTGGCTAGTAAGCAACTGGTGTCACCGGGTATGTGCCACTTGGCGTTGGCCAAGATGACCTCAACAGGCAGCTTATGGGCCCATTACTTCCATTCCATGGGAATCGGCTAAAGAGATTCCCACAGTTTTTCAGAGTTCTAATCGGTTAACCGAGCGTGGCGGCTTAATCAATAGCCACTGCGGGGCTGTCTGCATTACGGCGCCACCACTGACGCAGTGGGTCCAGATGGCAGTGCAGGGTGGCATACGCTGGGCCTCTTAGGAAGTACTCGGACACTCGCAGAGAAAAAAAATGATTTTGAAGAAGGGCTTAGAAACATCGGTGAAAATAAATGGGCGGCTAGAGCGCGGAAGTATCTGTACCTCAAATTGGTGGACACAGAATGGAGGAAGAGGTCACGAAAGTTGGCAACCAAGTACCAGGTTATTGAATGTGTGAGTAGACAACCACGAGTCATCAGAAAGAAAGTCAGAGAAACAGAGGCAGTAAATTTGATGCAAAGGATGCTAACAAAATATAGCATGGAGATTTACAAGAACGGCAAGAAAAAAAATTGGAAAGGAACATGTGTGCAATAACACATAACGCACTGCCTTGCTATTTGAAGCCCGAGCTTGGTTGCCTATGGACATATACACACCAGAGGAAATATTAGTAACAGGATGAGACATCCGTTTTGCATGTTTTGCTGCGGCAAAAAAAAAATAATCCTAGATAACTCAGCATATCCTAATGGAAGGTGACGGTACCTATTGAGCCAGCAACACCTGTAGGTAACGTCCACCTTCCAGAAGCACTCGGATTTAAAGCGTATCGAAGCAGTGACCGGTCAGCAGTCGATATAAGCAAGAAACGTTTAGAGAATTGATGGGAAAAAAATCAGGGTAGGGATTGATAGGCCCGGACTTACAACAGGCGTAGGCAACTGTACAAGACAGATACAAAAGGTTTAAGGAACATAAAAAACCACAGCGATGTAGGCAAAATACTAAACGGGCAAGTATCTATAGTGCAGCTGATGAGCTCAAGCAGGCTAAGTGACTATTTGTCAACGCCCACTTGAAACAAGATGCCAATGACTCATGATCATAATGATCATGATCATCGAAGCGGAAGATAGGAGCCCGGCTACAGCAAACACCTAATGCATGGCGCCAAGTCTCGTGTCTGGTTCTGCGAGCCCTCTTACCGTCTAGATGCCTCACCCATGAAGCTTCTCATCGCTCAGGGGTTTGAAGAACGCGCTTCAAAGCCGCTCGCCGCCGCTATGCGGGGACGAACGGGCCACCCGCTTGGAGCAAATGCAGGTGACGAACCGCCAATGACATCGCATCGCATTAACGTCACCAATCACCTCAGAAGAATGAAAGGGCCACGATTTTTTTGTACTTTATTCACGTGTGGGACAGTTACATGACACGTGCCTTTGATACGAAGCAAAGCGAACCTAAAGTGCACAGAAGTGTCTGCCTATGCTTAAGGTGGGTGGGTTTTAATGCGAGAGTATTAATATGCTCCTTCACACACTTCCAACGCACTTTAACATCAACTATCTAGCTATGTTTGTATTTATGTATCTTTGTATCTAACCGTTTTCCCGCCCGCCTTAGCCACTGGGTAGTCCACGGTCAAGTGTGTAGCGCATCGGGCTCCTGTGCTGAGGGAACAGGGTTCAAAACTAGCCATCGGACCAACTTGGGTCGCTTAGTACGTGACAATGCGTACATGCGTGCCGCTCTTCAACGAACCTTTTTCACGCTGACATATCCACTGCAGATGCGGCACTGGTTGGGTACCGCTCTTCAAAGAAACTCTTTGACGCCGACTCGGAACACTGAGCATCTTGCACTCGGTTTGCACTAGTGTTAAACGAGCGTGTTTGATGTCCACTTGGGTCACAGCGTGTGGGTTGGTAGCTATGTGCCGCTCTTCAATGACCGTCTTTCACGTAAAGTTGGGTAACCAGAGAAGTCCCACTAGGAATGTGCAGCTCTACAATGATAAAAAAATCTGTGAACTTTCTCCCATTCTTAGCGGAATCGAGTCCACATCACAAGAGTTCCTCAAGAACAGCAACCCGGTGCATTAGCAGGTACTACACAAACGCACTGGGTATGTGCCGCTTTTCATTGAACGCCTTTCACGCCCCCGTTCTGACGATCTACGCCATGTATACATTGGGTACGTGCCGCTCTTCAATGAACATCTCGCGCCATCTTGGGTCACTGAGTATGTGTAACTGAGTGTGATTCCAGCGAGGGAATAACTCTCAGCGTCCTCAGGCACCTGCGCGTCACGCTTCTCGTCTCGAAGGCCACGCGCGGACTTCTCGGCAGTGTCACTAGATGGCGAAACGTGTCCAGAAAGCACGAGACCACATAACGCGTTTCCCAGTGTTCGTATGCACCGGAGCGCCATGGATTTCGGAGGCCGCACGCAGGCTTCGCGGTGGCGGCGCTAGATGAAGCCGAATGCTCTTAGGGAAACGCGAAAGAGGAATCCCGCTGCCCTACGCGTCGCATATATAACTCGTTTCGACGGTGGCAATACGTTGGGTCGTTATATTGATTGAATGCTAAAAGCATTGCCGCCGACAGTCGTCGTGAGAAGTGTTTCGCCAATTCTTTCGAAGCTCCTCCTCCATCTTAATAATAAGATAAAGGAGGGGAGGGAGACAGGGAGTACTTTAATGACATTTAGTCCGCGATGTCTCGGTTGGAGTCAAGCTGTGTGCTAAGGTCGCGCTGCTGAATCCATTCGGATGGACCCATATGCGTGTTCTACTTGGACCACCAGAAGTGTCAAAACTGCTAGGATTTACGAGTAGCAGAGTTTTGCTTGTCGTCTTCGAGATTGCTTCAGTCGCAGCGAGCATTACGACCCTCAACGCTCGGCGCAGATAAGGCTTCGGCCACCCCATACAGTCGTCCCAATCGTTTTGAAGAAGAGTGGTGGCCTCGTACCTCACCCCGGCACTCCCCTACTTTTCTGCAGTTCTTGGGCAACAGGTGCAGTCCTATCCTAACCTTGGCTGAAAACTCTCTCATAATCACTGCCCAAAAACATGGCGCTTGTTGATCCACGGCGATGCCCCCAAATGTTACCTGACCATCGTTTTAGATTTCTTTCAGCTCCAAAAGGGCCGGCGGTTCGTGGTAACGTCCCCATTCGCGTCACCAGGCTTACCTTAGTGGGTGTTGAGGGTCTACCTGCAACTTGAGCTGCTGGAAGAAAGGACAAATTCACTCGTGTTCGCGCTCCTGTGCCTGAATGCTCCCCGTTCGCTCATACCAATAGCCTGTTCCAGCCACGCACGCTACCATGCATGCGCTGGAACTTTCAGAGCATTAATATTTTTTTTAATGACCCGAACTGCCAAAAAAAGCGGCAGAAACTGTTCTACATGAGCGTTGCCATGGCAACGTACTACCGCGGACACCGGTTGTGATCTGGAGCATGCCACCGACACATCCGTGCGCGCCTCAACTCTTCGTTGAGGGTCGATAGAGAAATTCAAAAGGACGCGGTCGTCCTGGCTTAATGGCCAGGTTAAAAATGGCAATGAAGCGAGGTCCTAAAATGCATGCATAATCGAAAACTTGAAGGAGATCGCGCTCTCTCTCGCCTGTGTGTGCGTGAAAAATATTTTGCTACTCTTTAGTCACGCATACATAGAACGTAAAGAACGCTAGATCAACAGAGAATGCCCGTCATGTTCGTAAAAGAAAGAGCGTACCTACTCACAAAAAAGCGCGTCTTTTCTATTTACCGCACCGAAAAGCCTATTAAGCTGAGTGCTCCTCCTGGTAGACGCAGCCGGCCTCTTCGTTTTTGAGCGTTAAGTTCTGAGTGAAGAGCGTGCGAAAATCCCCATTCGTTCCAGTTCGCATGACGCATAACACACACAATTGTTTCTCTCTGGAAAGCCTATAAGTAGTAAAGCGAGGGGGGTTACGCAGCATATCAGATCATTTACATTTATGTGTGAAATTTTAATGAATATTTTAGCTGCCATACGCGAAATATATAGTTATTTCGACCAGCTTCATTATATTGTAACATCCCCATAGCAATCTTGTTTGGTTTTTTTTTACTGTAGCTATTCTGGTTGTGGAAGCTTGATTAACTTTGACGCCTCTGAAACATTAATAATGTGTTTCTAAGTCTTACCACATCTTTGTCTGATGCGGGAGTTTACGATATTTCATACCGCTCACTTAGCTGTAGCATGCAAGTCACGCCCAAAACCGCGTTGGCGTGAATAAGACGTTTTCTTTTTTTTTATAATCTGAGCGTCCTATTCGCTACAAAAGATCCAGGAGTGACTTTATACATATAAAGCCACGCAGACTAAGGAAGTACACTGTCTGACATCTAAATATTCATGCTGCAGAAGCAAACGTAGATGAGTAGTCACAGTTGTAGTTTTTTTTTTCTGTATAGAGCTCCTTCCTAGTCATGGGCGAGTTTTTAGCGTTTTGCTTTGCTTCATATGCATCAGGTAATGCCTTAGCTTTGCGCATTTCTGTTATTGTTTTTTCGCTCTAGATGAAGAGAAGGGAGAATGGGGTAGAGGTAGCAGTGCCATGTACATCTTTCAGTTAAACCCGAGCCCGTGTAGAGATCGAGTACCTACTCTGGACACTGATGCACTGCGATGCACCACGATTTTTCATCTGCGAAACGACCGTTGATTTCGACATTGGTAGGCATTCCGAATTTATTAATTGGTGACATTTGGCCTTTTTTCTCCTAACTTAAGCTCAGTCATGCCACAGCAATGAGCTCCTAACAGTCCAGTGCTGCTTGTGTTTCTTTACTCTGCATCAAAATATCAATACTCTGGTGCTATTACACTGTACCTTTATCGGAACGAAGCTGCCACTGCCAGCAGTAGACACTGCATTCAGCAACAAAGGGCCATAGCCACTATGACAACCCAGCCATCCGTTCATTCTTGACACCCTCTGCATCTGTGGCCCGCATATTTTTAGCAGTCACTGATACCTTGAACTTCTTAGTGCTCACTCAATGCTTAATTTCTTAATGAGACAACATAGATCAATGAAAATTCGTCCTGGCGGGGAGAAATTCGTCTTCATCTGCCGAGCTTTCTTTCCGAGAAACAGGAGTTGGTTTTGCTCGGCTGCCTGGTGCCACACTTGGGGGAATTATATTTGTTTTTCTTTATTATTGTTATTTTTTTGCTTTGGTGTACATGTAGATTTGTATCTGCCACCCTTGGATCAGCTAATAATTTTGCTGAGAGCACAGAGGCGAGGATCTCCTTTCTCTCTGTGCGTTCTGTCTTTAGATATGTTTCCGTCAAGTCAAAACGAACCAAGCAGCTATGAAGCCAGCGTTGATGAAATACACCGAGCTTTTCATTGCTCGACTGGATCTGCTTAACATTCGAATCTCTTCAGTACGTTAACGGAAGCGTGGCAATCATTGTCGGAAATTCCATGAAATTCCAACTCGATAAATGGCACCACGAGTTCCTCCTGCATGCCTGTAACTTGATCCCGCGCGCTGCGTATTTCGAGAGAACGTTCCTAGCCGTTCGTAACAGTGTGACTGTTTTGAGCGACGTCGCTCTCTAAACGAAGACGTAGGGAGCGAAAACAAAAAGGTGATTCCAAACTTGCTCGATTCGTCTGCATGCTTAAAGCATAAGCGGGGTCTTCCAGTGTCTCGTTCTGAAGGAGTCTTGTATCTGCGACTTCAAAGAACACGCGCACACACAAAAATTGCTCAGGCATTCTGAATAGCTCGAGACGACCGAGTCGAATTCCGTATGTCTTGAGTGCCTCGTTTTCAGGGAGACATGCTACTGATGCATCTGCATGCCTCGCGCTACAGCACGATACACCGGAGTACGACGGGCGCGTCGCAGCAGCACCCAGTTTTTTTCGTGTAGATCAGGTACATGCACTGTCGTGGAGCTTCCATAATATTGGCCCGCGTTGTCTTTGTTGAGCCCTGGCACGAAGGCATTACCGTCTGGATGCATTCGCCTTCTTTCTCACTCTCTCTCTCTCTCTCTCTCTCTCTCTCTCTCTCTCTCTTTCTCGTCTTTCTATTCCCCATTTATTTTCACGCAGTGTATAGTAGCCAACAAGTCACTTTTTTATGGTTAGCATCGCTGTATTTCCCTCTTGCTCTTCTCCTCTGTCCTCTCCTTGGAAGGCGCCATGGGCGCTGATTTCGTTGCACTATATATGTGTGCAAAAGAAGGGTCCATATCTGGGCTTTCTTTTTTTGTATTCTTCTTTGTTTAAAGAGAGTAATATGTGCGATCGCTTTTTTTTTTTTTGGGGGGGGGGGGAGTCTCCGTAATTTATTAATCGTTATTCTCAGTTCTTGAAGTGGAAAGGGTGACTTCACAACACGCACCTTAGTGCTCTTTACACACACACACACACACACACACACACACACACACACACACACACACACACACACACACACACACACACACACACACACACACACACACACGCACACACACACACACACACACGCACGCACACACACACACACACGCACACGCACACGCACACACACACACACACACATATCTTATTTCTTATCGATCATATATACATATTGCCCTTTACCATGGTCGATGGCTTTCTTCGGTTGTCTTGTGCGCCGCACTTTTACGGCCTCTCATCGTTATTCTATGATGTGCGTGCATGCGTGCGTGCCACGCCGAGCGCTACTACTTCACTTCATTCTGCTCTGTGCCTGAACAACAGTATTCGGCCACTATTGTGCGCGTAGTACGCATCGGATGTTCAGGTGTAATCAACTGGCTGCGGTGATCGACCACGTTCTCGAGCAACAGCCCACGCGGCTATTTGCCGGAGCCTTCCTTCGTCTTTATTTTTCGTTGTTCTTACTGCTATCTTTCAGCGGGGCCAGAACAAATATATACAGAGGTATAACGACGTTTGCCGAGGAGGGAGCGGCGACAGAATGAAGATCTTTCTTTTTTCCTTATTTTTTTTTTCTTTTTTTCTAGACCGGTATATGTGATCGCGAATAGGAACACACAGAAATTGGCCCTGGTAAGCCGGGCGCGTTGTCGGCAACTGTTGTCGCGACAGGGGAGTTGGCTTTGGATTGGTTTTATGTATCAGTTTGCAAAAGGTTTACTCGCTCTGAACACTGCCTTTCATTTCATTTCCCAGTATATTTTTTGCTTTTTCTTTATTAGTAAGGCAGCAGTCGCACAGTTTCAGAGAATTATGGACTCCTGCTATTGTGTTTGCCTGTGGTTTGTATTAAACAAGGACTCTTGAAATCATTGCAATTGCACATTATAATTACAACACATTTAAAAACCTAACGCATCTTCTTAGAAAGTAAACGGGAAGGAAGGGGCTGCATAGACTGCTTCAGAAAAGAGTCTTACATGACTCTCACAGTAGATCCATAACAGGAAAAGTCATTATGTAATGTACAAGTGCAGCGAGAGGAAGTGGTGGTACGGAGTCAGCGAGCCATATGCCTGTCCACTACAATAAAAATTATTTTTCGTGCTGTTCTTTTTTATACCATATTACCATCTGGTATGGCAATATATATTTCGGCAATTGCAGTGAAAATAAATCTTAAATATAGGTGCAAGGGGGGGGGGGGGGACAGAGAAATTGCACATAGTAATGTACTCAGGCTCTGCAATCACTGATTTTACTGAAGTTAGTTTACGCGATTGGATGCGCGCGAAAGACCAGACAGGAACAAATGCGTTAAAGGATGAACATTCACGCATGTCTCTCCACTCCTGGCGCTCAATCAGAAATAGCAAGCCGTCGAGTGCTAATGGGAGCAATCTGCTGAGAAAAAAATGACCGCCCAAGCACTCCGTACAGATGGTCAAGCAGTGAAGCTGAGACGTGCGGCCATGGTGTTTATCACTGGATTAAACCCGAAGGCTCATTTACGACGGCTTGGTGGGTTGCGGGATCCTCGGTACGCAATTGCTGCTTGCGTTTGGCCGCACGAGCTTGTTCTCGTGCCCGGGCTGCAGCATCGGCACGGCGTAGACGAGCTCGTTCCCGGTTTCTGCTCGCGGGGTTCCTGATCGAAAGCTGCCTGCTTCTAAGGAGTACGTTGACACGTGGCCTACCCATTTCGCAGCCGGAGAGAAACTGCTGCGCGCGCTCGAGTTCGAGGGAGAGCAACGACGTCACTACGGACGCAGCTTATCGAATACGACCTACACAGCAAAAGGCCCTTTTACTCCGATCCATAAGCTCATGTTACCTGGCCCGAGCGCCATAGAATCCAATGGGGATGCTCCTGAGTAAGCAACAATGATTTTGACGTCACCGCTTTCATCGCGCCAGCCTTGTGAACGGAAGCTTTAGCCAAGGCAGCATGACGTCATGGATCGGAGTGAACAGGCCTTGTGCTATCTAGGTGGTGTTGGCTAATCGAGCGCTTTTCTTTTTCTCTCTTTTTTTTCGCGCATGCACATGGGATTGCGCCGGAGGAGTTTTCGGCGTACAGCCTACCGACAGACAGAAGGACGGACACACGGAGGAATCGGCTAGCCATACACAGCTCCGCGGTAAAAGTATTCGGTTCTGAGAAGCCATAACGTTTCCTCGCCGGAGTACAACAAATCAGTCGTCACGCCATCACCGTCGTGCTATCGTCGTGCAGTCGTCGTTGCCTTGCTGCTGTCGTCACGCACACAGTTGCTCGCGTTACACGAACATATTCTTCCGCCTTGTAACCCTTTGCTGACGCCGAAACGGTGCTTGATAACCAGTGCTTCGCGCGATGCTTCGCTTCACATCAATACCCACAGTGCCTAAATGCTTGTAACATTTGTTTTTCTCCCAAAAGCTTTCCGTGCAGCATAAAACTGGCGAACATAAAACCTCTGCTATTCAAAGAAGTGCAGCAGCAATCTAGGATGTGTACCATAGACCTATACAGATGGTAGTCGGTTGTGCGGCTTGGGTGTGGCCCCAATTTTGGGAGGTATTGGTGCCTTGATGAGCGGAGTCCGGGACTACTCCCCAATCGCTGCGCTATGTCTACCAGAGCAAATGGGCGAGGGCAGAAGGGAGGAGCCGCGCCGGACGTTCGCCAGCGCTACTGAGCGGATAGACAGTTTGCAGCATATATATTTAAAGTTATATGCCTTACATTTATATACCAAGACATGTATTTAAATTACCGGCCTTAGGAGCACTTAGCACACTTTACGCTGGTGACATGGTCAACAAGCATGACTGCGAGTGATGTGTACTAGATCCCATAGCCGCTTATCGCCAAAAAATTAACGACCCAGCCTGCACAAAGTCTTGACAAATGTTGACTAATTGACAAGTTACTAAAAAGTATGTGAACAAGGTGGGTGGCATCTAAAGCTGGTAGGAACATAAATCGTGACATTTCATAACAATAAAAGACGTTATCTGGGATATGGTCGTACGAGGGCGATACGTCACAAACGGTTTGCATTTTTTTCTACAGCAATAACTGTGAAACAACTTGTATGAAACAAACACATTGCACGATGAGAAAGGCGCATCGTATAATAATGGCTTAAAAGGAAATAAAACACTATCGAGTGGAAAAATGTACGGATGGCGAGGTGCTAGTCGTAATGCTGTCCTAATAAGTGACAGCTTACACAGGCTTAAAGTTAAATACAAGGCGAGGCTACATTGACATTCACGCATGAGCTCAGTGTGACTCCTAGAGCCCTGGATTTTCGACGTCTTATTAGGACATTCAAGAGGAAAGAATTGGTTTAATAAGTAATAATAATTGATCAATTTAGGCTAATAAAGTATGCTTTCAAAACATAATTGGAGTTAATTTCTCCGTAAGGGTTTGATAGTTTGATCAGGAAATGAAGGTAAGAGTTCCGCCATTTTTTTATTTCGCGCCCATCTCCTAGTGCCGCAAGTCAGCGTGACAATACGGTTTTCATGCTATTTGTTCGGTAAACGTTCTTGAATCTTCTGCAGTTCAGTCTGACTTCTATAGATGACCATGTAGTACACCTTGACCAATTAAAGATTGGCAGTGATACAGCTGATGCCGGTTAAATCTATGGCTTCACAACGAGCTGGTGCACGAAGTCGAAGGTGGAGTTGCCACCCACCCGTATTTCTTTCTTGCGTCTTTTCTAGCTTGCCAAGCCTCCTCTCGAGGTGAGAGTGGCATTTTCGGTATGGCAGAATGGTAATACATTTCAACTGACTTTTGCACTTTAGGGTTACTTGAAGCTTTGCCCCTTTAAAGTTGGTTATTAAAATCTCTCAAAAACTTATTCAGCGCACATTTAAATAGAGCGTGTAATGTCCCGACGGCCAAAGTGACATTGATGACTCTGTGGGGGTGATCGCGAGAAGTTTTGGAAAGTCTTTCCCAACATGTCGTTCATCCCCTGGAATACGGATGCTTGGCTCAACAGGTGATCTTGAGTAGACTTTGGAACAGCAATAAAATTGCACTGTGAGCAACAAGAGTTCTCTTGAGATGTGTCACGGAAAGTGGCCTCGCCTCCGGGCTCTAGAACCCGACGACAAACGCCTTGTGACCCCTCTCAACCGCATTGTGACGTGGATGAGATGTATGCGCAGAACATGTGCTGCATGTAGCACCCAGCACGTAATTCGCTGTACACTATGATCGTTATCCGCCCACACGCACGCGCAAACGCACACATTCCTTTTCCTTCTGCTTCCCCCTTTCCGCTACGCAGAACAGTAGGCCAGGTGCAAAGCTCCTCCAGCCGATCCATCTGCTTCTGTCAAATTAAAATGGCATTCCATTTGTCTCTCTCTCTATCTTTCTCTCTCTAGTAGTTTTCTATGTCAGTACTATCCTCTGTTGTTCCAAGTTTGGCTGCTGTGGCTTCATGTCCGGATGGAATCACAACGAAAACGCACAAATCTTTGGTTAGAGTGGCTCGTAATAATTTGAACTAATGATTTAATATCGTATCGCTAAATCTTCCCCAGTAATGTGAAATGACTCCACTCGTCATGTCTCTAATGTTTTACTTGAGCCCACTTGATGCGTCTTCATATCACCATTGCAATAATGCAAGTGTCACGGAAATGGCATAGTAAATGCTTTCGTACACCTTGGGTTCGTTCTTTTTGTTTAGGTGCCAAAGTTTCCCGATATTTCTGGAAGATATTTCAGGTATTTCGGTAACAATACTAAGCTATTGTTGTAGCTCTGCGCAAACTCCATGGCTTCGTCCGGAATTTTCAATAAAAGAAATCACTATTGTTGCGATCTTCTGTTACTGTCCCTGAAAATTCCCATATCTTAATCACTTTATAATTGACTCGCCAGCTCCTTCTCATCTGCGTCTATAACTTTTCGTGTGCGTGTTTGGCGAGAAGGGCCTCTTTCTCCAATAAAGTGATTGATTTTCCAGTTAAGGATCCTCTCGCCAGCTGCGTGCTTTCTATCGTATACGGATTGCAGGCCCTATCACTGCAGACATTTTGCGTAGCTTTGTGATTTGGACGGTCAAATCCACTCTGACATCAACCCTGATCATAAGCACTTGCAACAGCAGCGTCCTACCACGACACTAGCACGTTTAAATTAAAATTATAAATGCATACGTTGCAATGAACAACCTGTGTTACGCGAGCATGTCGGGAGGAAATGTGTACAGAGCAATTGTCAAAGCACAGAAACAAGCGCGCATCTAATAATGCCAGCCCTGTACCAAACACACTGGGCAGAGTCTGCCAAGTGCAAGGTCAGCTGTTGGACTAACATTTCGTGAAAAAAAGAGAGAGGGGGGATAACTTGACAGAGAGTGGGCTTGCGAAGGCTCGCTGCGGGATTGCAATGCTTCCTTCTAGTTTTCATTCCTTCCTCCACGTTTGTAGCGCAGGCATTTAACTCCACGGTGTGAATACCCGTTGGTTCTTATTGAGCTGAACGCGGGCAAATATTTATGCGAACGAACTACCGGTCTACGATATTCACGTTCCTCGATCCAAACCTTTGATACAAGACGAGTGGCCTCTTTGCAAGAGCTCTATAGACTAATATCTTGCCGGTGCAGCAAGCGGAAATGAATCACTGGAGAGCCCTCGCATCCTATACGCTCCGAGTAGCCAATATGAGATGAAGCCAGCAGTGCACTCCGTGTGCGTGCCTTCCACGCGCCTTGATCTTCCCTGGTCAAGCGCTAATGAAGAGAGCTGGGCGGCAGTGGCTGCGCTTCTCTCTTCTCCTTATCTTGCGAGCTCGTCCGATGGGGCAGCGTTATTGGCGACGTGAGCTGCAAGGTCTAATCCCACGAATCGCGTGGAGGTGGCTCCGCTGATCCGGAAAAGCTGAGGTGCCCACGCTTACTGGTTCACGGTTAGCTTAGCGAAAGGCATTGCCGTTGGGGCTCTGTAGTGGCAGACCTCGAAAGGGCGCAGGGGCAACTCGCAAGTCTGGCTATGTTCCTTAGCTACACTGGAGTCACGGGAGTCGCAGCAGCAGACAGCTCCGCGCTTTGCGTCTCCTACACGAGGTTTTTTTTTACCGTCGACCGAAATTTCAATGTCCAGCATGCTTTTCTTTCATTTTTGTTTTCTTTCTTTTCCTTTTTTTTATTCTTTCTTCATCGGCGTGCGGCCGCTACATGCGACTGGGAACAGATCCCGTGAAGCCGCGCTCAGAAACAGAACTCTATACAGCCCACTGAGCTATCGTGACTGGCACCGGCAAATTATTTCGTGCTCGTTAGGTTGCGCAGACGCTTTGCAATTATTATTATTAATAATGACCTTGTAAAACTTTACAAACACAACATATACTCCCATAGAAACATAACCAGGGTGGCTATTGTCTTATAACAGGTACATCACATCCATCCACTCAAAGAGGACAGAAACAAGGAAAGGAGAAGGGGAACGATATAAAAAACGTCAGATCCAAACTACAACACTTCATATGACAGAGCATCTGTGAGCACTACACACGAGGGCCTAGTCTCGTAGTGGAGGGAATTTCCAAGCGCGGTTCGAGGAAGGTCACGTTGCTGGGACTCGCTCGGCAGTATAGATAGCGACAACTGCTCAAGGTTTGGCATTTCTAAAAACAAGTGCTTCGCTGTAGTACCCACAAGCAGGGCGAGCATTACATGGATACGAGTAATTGCATTCATGCAGCCGAGATGGCATGCTTGACTGCGCGCATTGAGTGTAACACGGAGTCGATAGAATGGCCACGGTGTCGTGGGATGAAACTATATAGTCGATTCGGGGCGCAGCTGCACAGCTTTTACTCTTTCCTAAATTTCGGGCTCTTCCTCCGTTACGCTCTCTGAGCGTCGTTAACCAGATTAACGGTCTCAGCGAGCGGGCTCGGCTGGCCGGACTTCGGGTCGTGCCCCAACTCAATGCCGGTGCAGCCTGAAAGAGGGCTCACCATTCTGCGCGCGCTGGCATTGAATAGAGTCTGCCCGGTGTTCATAGTGACGAAGATAGAGTGACCTGGCTTTCACTTGTGGCTCGCATGCTTTTTTTTGTCCTCAAGGATTGAGTTTGTTCACTGATATGGGAGCGTGCTTATATATTTCACCGCAGCGTTCTAGAAGGCATCTCGGCATTGGCTTGTCTTTTGTTGCATCAGCGGACCAAGTTTTGGTGTTACTGATGCTATTTTGTTGTCGGCGTTAACGGTGCTTGAAAATCGTATTTACAGTAGAAAGGGAAAACTGCTTTCGGTTTCCCGTCCGTCTGTCCTTCTCAGACCGTATCACGTTTTATTGCGCCTCTTCCATGGCTTGAGAAACAGTCGTTCTTGTTCGATTCAGCACGCAGACGCGGATTTGTAGCGCTATTGCGCGCCTGGTGGTGATTAGGAAATTGCGTTTACGCAAGGTTTTTGGCCGGTTTACGTAATGCTCTTGATGCGAGCCTTAGCTTTAGCATATAGCAGACGCATATAAAGTCCTATGTCACATTGGGCAAGCGTCCTTCAGGGGAACGTCCAAGCGTCGACATGAGGCAACATGGGAGGCTCGAATGTCCTTCCACTTGGCCGTCGGACGTGTAGCAAAGTCGTGTCATCTAGCATCCGTGGAACCATCCTGAAGTGCTGGTAAAGTCTTCTGATATCTCCGGCGTAATGCAACGCGCCACGCCGGAGATTTCAGAACCTATATATGTCGCAGCTGCCTACACCGGTTTGTGGAGACGTCTTGTGTTCTGTGAGCTCATAGCTGTGTAACAAAATGCTCATCTGCCACACAGCGGACCCAGGTGCGAGTTGCGACTGCCTCGAAATTCAGCGCCACAGTTTAATCAGCAAAAATAGATTGAGAAACCAGCGAAAACTGATTTTGCCCCATCTACGAATTTCAAAGTATAAGTACTGCCTACGACACACAATAAAGTGCTGAAACTACAACTGAGGCATCGGTCCCTTTTTTTAATTTTCATTGATTGACGCCATTTCGACCACCCATAGCAATACTTTGGCCATCAGAGACAATGTACTGTGAGTAAACAGATAAATTTTTGGCCCTTGAATTCCCTACGTATTATATCCGCTACGCTAGGCTAATACTCATTTTTTTATAAACGGGAAGCATACACTAGTCTACAGTAGCGTTTATGATACGCTAGAGCTAAGTTTCAGTTGTGGAAAGTTCAGGAATAAAGCTACTAGTTGAATAATTACTATACTCAGACAACGTTTCAGTTTCCTTTTTTGGCGAAAATGTACTGTTCATGACGAGAAATAAATGTAAACAAGTTGTTCTAATTTTCATTGTGGTGAAACTGTGTGCGGAAACTACAGAGGCATAGTGTGCGCACCACGAAGGCGTCTCTCAGCGATCACTATGCATACACAACTTGCGTCTACTAACTCCATAGTACCACTGCAAATTTTCTGATTTCGTCACGCCACGGAGTTCTCTGCCATCCTCGACTGCGCTCGACTTGCCTTGGCACCCATTCTGTTGCACCAGTAAACTACCGGCTCCTCGCCTTACGCATTACATGGTCTGCTCAACTCCATTTATTTCTGTCATTCTTAACTAGACTATCACCGACTCCTTTACGTTCTCTATTTCACGGCGCTGTCTTGCTGTCTCTTAACGGTCCATCGCTCGTTGCACCATCCTTGACTATTTTCAAACACCTTCTTTTCTTCTTAATCTTCGAGTTTCTGTCCTATATTTCAGTGTCGGTTAAAGGCAACGTTTGTACTTTTTTCATTTAAACGTGAGCGGTAAGCTGCCGGTCGCGATTTGGCCATGCCTGCCGAGATCTGCTCAACTGGGCAGATCCGAGCTTGGCGGGGAATCTGCCCTCTCCCAGCTGCCCTCGCAATCCTACCGCACCCCTTGCGAAGTTGTCTCAGAGTGCATTCATCAAAGCGCCATTGCCTGCCGAAATTGAGGCTACGTCCAAGCGGCCCGCCGTGCTACCATCTGTTAATACGTATGTCGTATACCGCATGCCCAGCTAGCGTTGGCCACGCTGTTCAACAAAAACGAAGATTTAGAGAACGCGGTGGATGATACAGTTATAAGACCTACGGTAGTCGCTTGTCAGAGGTCTGGTGATCGAACTTGCACGGTGAAATTGTAATTGTTCTTTTTTTTTCGTTGGCTTGGCGAGCGTTAGCTGGGACACCCTATGTGATCTCCACCACAAATTCCTGCTTGATTGTAGAGAGAAAAAAAACAAGGGGTTGTTTGTAGCTAGATACATAAGATATTTCGAACGCTTTACACCGCAGAGCAAAATTTCAAAAATAAGGAAAAAAAGGAAGAGAAAAAGTCGTCAGCAAACGATCCCATCGCTTCCCCCGATACTCTCGCTGCAGGACGACGTACTCCGTCTCTCTTCGTCGATGTGCATGCGCGTGTGCGTACGATGGAAACCGACGCCGAATGGGAGGCTTGCGTCGTTGCGCGCACATAATGTGCTCACGCCATAAGCCCATCATGACTGTAGCGCGCGCTATAGTCTCCACAGCAAAGCTGTTTCAAAACGTGGATTAAAGCATTCTGCCTCGATGGCTCCGCGCTCAAGTCTAGGATTTGCCGGTAGCGTAGCGCTGTTTGCTTGAGTGGGGCCTGCCGTTAGAACAATTGTCCTTGTGGCAACTAAATTTCGGCACGAACGTTTGTTGTTTTCAACAGTCGCCGTGGCAACGACCGTTCCCCTTCTCAGTTTCAGTGTAAGCGCCTGGTATTCCTGCAGAAAAGACCGCTACGAAGACGCGGAATAAAACAGGAACATGTACGACGGACAAGGTGCTTTTAGTCCGCGTCTTCGTAGCGCTCTTTTCTTCAAGTATGCAAAACGAACTCGCCCACATCAAGCTTCTGCGCTTTGTATTACATGTATTTCAACCATTTTGTATACATGCCACAAGCAGCTTCTCCTCTGACCTTTCCTTTCGGTGAAGAACGGCTGATCGTCACTGTGACGCTGGTTGGATACAGTCTTTTATTCGTAATTTTTTTTTTTGCAGGCTACAAAGACAAAAGGCTGGTAATACGCCTATTTGGGCGGCTTCACTGCTACACTTACGTGCCCTTACATACCCTCACACGACTGGTTCAACTGGTTAGACACAAAGCACATTAATCGAAAATACAAGAAAGGTATCACGCAGTCGAAAGTGACGGAAGAATGGAAAAGTTGAGACCGCTTCATAGGTATCTTGAATATTATATTCGCGACAATAAGAGCTAAATGTACAGAGCATACCTAACAGTGCAAAGCGACAGCTGGTCATGTTTAGCAGAAGACATAACAACTGTAGTTGCAGGAATAGAAAATTTTAACTACCACAAAGCTATGTTATACGCTCTCCATTTTTTGTTTAAGGCTATTTTATGGGTCGTTCTTCCTTCGCAATGGCAAGTTCTCGCATGCACTCTGTGTGGGGGTAACAGGTGCAGCGTGTGTAACAGAAGGAAAAATCCTTCCGATGCACTCGTGCAAGAGCAAGCTGGGTTAGCGCAACTTTTCCTTAGTCTCAGTAAACGGGTGTTCTGACATTAAACATGTTTAAAGTCACATAGGCGGAAAGTAAATGCAGATTTCCAAAGAACGTTCCGAATATTCCAACCAGAAATGAGAGGGAACCACCAATGTTGTCATCTTGCGTGCAGTCGCTGTAACATCTCAGCCACAGGAAGAAATTAATCAAAACAAAATTAGTTAAAATAACAATCCTCCTGGCTCCGTATGAACAAAAATATTGACTGGCACATCAGCATAGTCAAAGAGGGCGAAGGCGAAAGCCTGCGCCCTTAAGAGACATTCATTAAATTACTTGACATGATCATTCGAATGCGTTGTTACTTCTTATTACTTGTTTTCTCCCACCAAAGGTCGTGGGTTCGAGTGCCATAATTGATGCTACCCTAATTAACGGTGCTTTAAGTAACTTCGACCTAATTAACACCAAAGGTCGTAGTTTCGACTCCCGCCAAAGCTTGAGGGTGCGACTCCCATCGAAGGTCGCTGGTTCGGGTGCCTTGATGAACTCTATATTAGTGAACAGGGCCTTCATTATCTTCGCTTTAACATCAAAAGCCGTTGGTTCGACTCCCTCATAAGCTTGAGGGCTCGACTCCCACGGATGGCCGTGGCTTCGAGTGCCTGAATTAATTCTGTCTAAATGAACTTTGCCCCTTTTTGTTTTGCATGATGAGTGGCATCGGAGCCAGCTTGGAAGAATACGACGAAGAACGCGCGAGCAGTGGCACGAGCGCATCTCTGCACGAGGCGAGCTCACATGACTTTCTGTACCGCACGCCGCGCTTTCAAGGTCACCGTCTGATGAGGCCCCAAAGGCTTTCGCCTTATAAAGCTCTTACGATAGATTTTTTCATAAGGCCAAACGCCAGCAAACCTTGATGATTCACATGTAACCAGACAAGGCAGCACGGCAATGGAAAAATAGGGAAGGACACTTAAGTATCCCTACGGGGATCAATGCGGAAGCATTGCGACGTCTTTCCGATGACGAGCCGTTTTACGAAACCTAATGGTGTTGTTTTCATGTTTCCTTCTATCATTTCTCTATCATTTCTCTATCAAAAATATTCGTAAATTCGGCCCCAGTTAATGCGATAGCATTCTTTCATCGTTTTACAATTACAGGCTGTTGTAACCTATATTTACTGTCACAACCAGCTCCTTGGCGGGCGTCATGCAAAACCTTTTCTCGGCAGATTTTATCCCCTGGTACTAGCGCATATCACAAGACTGCATAATTTGATCTTAGAGCACAGTACTCCAGAAAGGCAGCGCAGGGATCACACGAGGACGAGGTTTTCTCTATAGCTAATGCCCGCAGTTATGCATGCAGTCTTAGCCACAGACGCAGCTTGGCTCATGACGTTAAACGGAGTTAAAGTGATGTACCTTATAGCTGTCTCGCTTTTTTCTTCATATGTCAGTATTAGCTTGCCGGCCTAGATTTTTATACGAAGCATTCTTTTGCTAACATCGAGCGTTTTGAGTGTGCCTATCAACCTAGCCTCCTACGCCGGCGGGCTGATGGTGCCTAAGCAATGTGCTCGTGTTCGCGCCGCCATCGTGGACGCGGCGTCGTCGTCATTCTAGCTCCGTCATCTAGCTCTAGCCTCTAATTCTCGCGTACTACTTGCGCCAAGCCAGCCAGCGCGCGTAAGAAGATCCGGGCATGTCGACTGCGAAACACCGAATGGTGATTTCCTCCGCACGAACAGCGATTCAGTAGCGAGTTTCCCCACTCCGTGCACGCCAACCAGCTCCAGACGCTCACAGTGACGCTCTCGGAAGGGGGACGTGTCCGGAATGATCGAGCAGCTAGGCAAGCCCACTTTCCTTCTGACCCTCAGCGTGCCCGAGCACCACAATGAGCACATGCTCTGGGTCACCGAGAGAGTCAAAGAGCCGGGCGAGACGCGCCGGCGCAGGGTCGATGCCATAGCCAGCTACCTGAAAAATGCGTCTCATAACTTCGGTTCCCACAGTAGGTGGTATCTCCATAATTTTGTTTATTTATTCATTACTATTAGTCTTCTTTTTGCTTTCAGAAAAATGCTTATTGTTATTCTCGTTCAGCAGTGTTGGCAGGGAGGAGCGGAGAGAAAGTGCAATGCGTGCCGTCCAATGTGCAGCCACCAGCCGCAGTGCCTTCTGCCTGAATGTGAAAGTTATGATTGCGACTCAATATGTACCAGGATCGTACAGGGAACGTATGCGTTTGCAACAGTGACTTAATAAATTAAAACATTCTCGAGGAAATATTTTTGACTCAAAACGCACAAAAATCATAATAGTGCATAATTTATTAGAGTTATATTCCAAGCCTTGCAGGCGAAGCTTGTCTACGGAGGTTTCTCCCTCTTTCTCTTCTTTCTTTTTTTTCCCCTTATCATGCGACGTCCCGCTTTAACTTCCGTTTGCGTTGGAGCTGCGATACATTCATAGACGCGTCGTTCAAGAATAGGTATAAGGGCGGTGAAACTTTGCGTTACTGTTTCATGGAAACCCATATATTGCGTACGCACTCGTTACGCCAGGCTTGACGAATTTAATGCTTAGGAAGTCAATACAGCTGACAGGAACGCACGCTTGCTCTTTCGAATGCTACCGTCAAGTTATCGCTGAACATTTTAGTAGCAATAGTACCTGCGACGGAACGGTCGAGCATTATTACTTCATTGTGCTTTCATATATTTTTTTAGCTTTTTCGCATATGTGTCTCATTATAACTGGACATACCCCTTCAGAGGTTCTGATAAAACGATCGGACACATAACTGGTGCGTTTCATTAAGAACAATACAGACTCCCGATGTACGTATTAAGCCTGCGGGAATTAAGAAGATACCGAAGAAATCGAACTGCTATTTGGAATCCTCGTAGTGAGTACTAAGCGCTAGCTGTCCCGAAAAGCAGCCCGCGATAAATATAAACAAATTCCACTCAAGTAAAGACTAGCGGGTAGGGAGACGGGCGCCGGCGGCGGGATAACCACGGATCGAACCCCGGAGCAGGTGGTGCGATGAAGGAATAGTCATCGTCCACAAACGGCTCTACTGGACCTGGTATGGGAGAGCTCAGATTATGTCTCCAATAAGGACGGCTGTCAAGACAGTGCAGACAGACTGAAAAGAAGGCGACAAAGGAGTGCTACTGGAATTTGCTATGGAAAAATACCTCTTCAACCATTAAGCGGGAGGAAAGCGTGGAGCACATGTGGAGGCCCCTTCATCGCACGCTCCTGTAGGTGCCGCATGTGCGTCCGATCCATGTGCGCGTATCTGTGCCACGTTGAAAGCAAGGCACAAACGCTCGCCCCGTTCTTCTAGGGACGACGTGACCCGGTGAGGAAAGCGACAAAGCGTAAGAAAGGCGGAGTGTCAGTACTAGAAATGTGAATGTCTCATGCTCAGAAAAATAATTTAAAAAAAACATGTGTAGAAACCATCGACGATAATAGTCAGTGCAAGCGAATATTCCGAACGAGCGAAAGAACAAGCGACCGAGTGAACGAGCGCTCTCCTTGCCGAGTCCGATCACCGACCAACCACAAAAACGAGCGAAAATGGCAAAAAAAAAAGGAAATGGGGTTCGTTATTGTTTGTTTTTTTGAAGAAGAAGCAAGACGTAGCTCCGATTTCTGTCAGCCGTAAATAAAAAAAGCATACGTAGAAATATGGCAGGAGAATAGCACGGGTAATGGAATACGGCGAGAAAAGCGATAATACTGCAGCTGCGGCTTGCATGCCAGGCTCTGAAACGATCGAAATTGTAATCGATGGACCCCGCTATCGATTCCAGCGTTGCAACGCGGGACAGTACGGAAGGACTGATGCCATACGAGATGGAGTTTTAAGCTGGAGAAGATATATCGGCAGGTGCGAAAAAGGACGGTCGAAGAAGATAGAAGCGCGATAAGGAAACGCAGAAGAAAAAAAAAAGGTCGTTGAAAATCAAACCACGAAATCGATCACTCGCTCAGGAGGCGTGCAATCGAGATTGGCCTCCTGGCGCACTTTAGATGTTGCAAAGGTGTCGCTAGGCGACAATCGCGTCCTGTCTGCATGGACTCATGAAGTTATTTTGGTGCGGCCAATGCGCACGTTATGCATTTGTTCCTTCCTCTCTACGATTCCATCGGTGGTGCGATCATAAAGTGACAGATGTGTAGAACCTGAAAGCTTGCGCATTGTCGTTATCCGCTTTTTCCATCAATCTTCACCTTGAAAAAAGCTCAGGTCGTGCATTTGTTGCGCGACTTTCTTTGTTGCTCGCGATCACAGTTCTGTAAACATGATGCATATTACGACTTGTTCATTTTAGTTTTGATATTCTTATTTATTTATTTTTTCATTGCGTGGAGAATACCTAGCGCAAATTAGCTTGATCACGTGGATTAATTACTTGTGTAAAGGCGGACGTTATTTGCATGAGAACACGCAATATCTAGCTATATAATCAGAAAAAGATTCACTAATTAGCTAGCTTTGAGGCGCATGTTGTACGTGCGAAATTGAAGTTGTGAAGTCATATTTGCCTAGCAGAAATTCTAAAATTAGCAGCACTTTCGTGTTATGAGGCCTGCTACAAAGCACATTGGCATTCCAATTAATAGTTTTGCAAAAGCGAGCATCAAGCATTATAGGATGATATTTATGAAACTTCAATGCATTTTCAATCGATTTATGGGGACAAACATTGTTAGAGTTACTGCTAAGCCAACATGAGTTCACCACTGCACCGCTTGAGTTTCGCGTCTGCTGAATATGCCGTAACGGTAATAACTCTCAAGTTTATTAACAATTTTAACAAATATTCCACCTTGTTATTCAGATTTTTTATGTAGTGTATATGCATCTCTTGAGATAATCCGCATGAGCCGACAAAATAGCGTTACACGCTCCATGCGATTTTTCAAACATGTCTAGGAACTAAACAGAAAAAAAGAAGGCAAGCTCCACTACAATTGACGTTTACCTAAAGCGAAGCATTGTTGGAGCGATAGGATCATGAAACATTGTGTGTCTATAGGAAGTGTAGTTTAAATAATTTTTTATGCAGTTATTGTAGACAGGCTGTATTCATATTCACGTGCAGCAGGTCACATGTATATTGTTTGTTTAGTGAGGGAGCAAATACTAAATGACAGGCAGGGAGGTTAACCAGGACTGAGACCAGTTGGCTACCCGATAGTGGGGAAAGGAAAAAGTGGAGGGAAAGATTAAAGGAAGAAGAGAAAGTCCACTAGGGATATCGATCGGTCACTTAGTCCGGATGACAGACGGTGACTCAATCCGATAGCTTTCAATTATTGCAGCAGCGCTTTTGTGGCCTTTTGTAGCTCCGATAGACGAGGTCATGGTCCCAAGATCTTGTTCAAGGTGAACGGTTTTCTATGTAACTGATTTAGAGCTGTGCAGGGGTCATGTCTTTCATATTCAAAAGATTGGCAGCAGCACAGTAGATGTTCGATAATGTGGTGTTGCACTCGCGGTGTTTTTAGCACACGAGCATAAGGCTCGTGTGCTTGAGTTTTTGTGCTTGAATCCTGCCATTGGACAACTTTATTAATGTATATTTAATTATTTATAACACCGTACTTTTGTTTAATTATGAATTCGCAAAATTACAAAGCCGTCTGACGCCAAAAGGAGGAAGTTTAGCAAGTCCATGTACTAACTCTAGCTACCAATTCCACGCTGGCTAAATCACCCTGCTTGCAGCTCCCGCAGACGTTAGCGCCACAGTTCCCTCTTGTCACTGTACGAAACATTGCGCTTGAAACTCGTAAACTACTACTTCGCTGCGCCGCTTCTAGATGGCGTCATCCGTTGAACGCTTTCGGCGTTACAGATACGTACGAAGAAGTGTCTGGAACTCGGCAAGAAAGCTTCGCCCCATAGAATTGCGGCAGCTACCATCCCCGCTGAGCGAGACGTGATGCGAAGTATTAGCCGTTTGGTTAGAAAAAGGGTTGCCACGAATCGCGTTAATTTTCTGGAGCGAAACCACGGTCGCGTTTCTGAAGTGTTTACGAACTGGTCACATGTGCAGCGGGAATGGCACAGTCTTGCTTGCGAAATCACGGAAAAGGCGGAAGATGTCAGTGCAAGACCATGAGCGAAACGAGAACGAGGTGAAAGAGCGATACAAGGTTTCGACAAGTGGACTTGTCTTATCATGAACTGGTCTTGGAAAAGTCAACTCCACTTGTCGAAACGTTGGCTCCGGCTTTCACCTTGTTCTCGTTTTAGTCACCGTCTTGCTAAGTAGATTAAATGTTTTATTGCATTGATGTGTTAGAGTTGCTAGCGTACATTACGGTACGCTGACATAATACGTCAACAATAAATTATTTCGCATCCATTGGTTCATTGGTTTCTTTGATTTGCAGTGTTCACGTTCGGGGATCCGTTTTCGCTCCGTTAGGGCAGCGCGTGCCTCAGACCTCCGAGCCGCATAACGACGACAAGCGGCCTCAAAACGCTGACGCTTGAATTCCTAGAACTGGACCGGGGTGAGAAGCTTCTTGGGCCGACACATATTGGCGGGAAAAAACCCTGTAGAGTGGTGTAGAAACTCGACGCAGCTCCCACAGCGCACTGAAGCACGAAGAAGCGAACATCTTTTACAGAGGGTTCTGACGTCACCTACACGCGCCTGGGACGTCTAGCGCCAAGCGTCACCTAGTTTGCAAGCCATCCAGGGCTAACATCAGAGTCAACAATCGCCACTTCTGGGCAAACTACGGCGTGCTTTTCCGGAAAGCCGGGAGCTGATGTGGGGAGCGGTAATTGGTTGCGTATTGTTTCGCCGGCACTTCGAACACTGTCTTCAGGATTTGCCCGCGTACTTATAGTGCACCATCTTCGGTATCAACCCATATTTTTGGTTAGACAGATGTCAGTTGACAGGAAAATATGAGCTAAACTCTAGAAGAATGCTTCTGATTAAAACTCATGAACCATTCCCCTCTGTGAAGGTGGATGACCAGCGAAGCCGTTCAGCACACGACACAGAGGGGACACAGAATTTTGCCGCGATAGCGTTAAGGAGCCCATGTTGCAGCAAATCCGGCGTGACAAAAAAAAGAGATTTTCAAACCACCCATACCTAGCCCATTTATGTGACGCAAGGAATTAACTGAAATAATTGAGTTTCTCACGCTAAATTACGTGGAAGAATCGTAAACTACGACATACCACAACGTACAGACATGATAGCTATCGAAATTTGATTATGCGAGAAAACATAATTCTGTTACGCGGAAACTTAAAAAAAAAACCTTTTCCAGCATTTCTACAATACACAGACCGGCCGCGGCATCCGCCATCTGCGCACGCCGGCGCTTGAGTGCCTCGGGAGCCGCGTAGCGGCGCGCCCGGTTCCTTGCAATTCCTCCAGCTGGCGCTCACCACCACCGCATTGCGGCCCACGCAAGAGGCCGCTTTTCTGCCACAAAACCCGCCTGCGTGCATATCGTTCGCGGCCAGCGTTTTCCGGTAAACATTACGCTTACCCACGCTCCAGTTGCTTAGAAGTGCGAGAAGCAGTCACGGATCTTTGAATGCTATTGCGTTCCACTCTTGAATGCGAAGCTTAAGCGTCCTCCAAATTTACCGTAATTTACTCATTTACCGTAAAAGCTCATTTACCGTAATTTTTATATACATACACGTGGACGGCACGACCACCGCCCCGAGGAGTCGCTGGAAACTAGACACGCATGTCGTTTCGACGGTGCCGCCATCACGGGAGAGCGGGAGGAAAGTAGGTACGCAAGCGCTTGCAACGTCGAGAAAGGGAGGGTGATGCGAAAGTAGCCGTAGCAGACGTGGATCAAAGGGTAGTATGTCTTCTTAGCCTAACAACTTATACGTTATACGTATTTAATACACAAGGTATCAAACACATTGTTGCAAGTTGGTGGAGTGCCTGAAGCCTGCGTCACCTCCGCTGCTGGTCGGCCCGGTGAAGCACTATCTTCGGGATCGTCCCAGGGTTTTTGTACACGTACACGAAAACTGCACGGAAACCTTGCCAAAACGAGCTTCGCTGAGACCCGGTATATAATTCCAATGAATAAAATGGCTGTGGCTTAGCTAAGGTTAAGCCCAGGATACGAAGCATACTAGCCTTTATTTTAACACGACAGCGTTAAGGAGCTCGTGTCGCAGAAAAGCCGGTGTCGTCGGCGTCGGCTCAGGCGTGCGGCGCTTGCTCAGGAGCACATTTCGTTGTCGCGCCGAACGCTGCGTTGCTCGACGCTCACCGCGTCCGATGCGGGGCGCGTAGTCGCTGCGCCGTAGCAAAGCCACCTAGAAACAGCCTCTGTAGCACGCCGCAACCTTCGCTTCTCATTCCAACGAGCAGCTCTGTCTCCAGGACGCATCTCACCTCGTGAGTGTCTAGCAGAGGCAAGCGCAGCTGCTTATGTACCGCCGCGACGCCGCGAGCGACGGCGCGAGTTGGAGCCCCGTTTCTCCTCTGTCGTGACGTCACGGTGTCACGTGGTATTGAAGGCGACACCGCCGCGCCTGAGGAGCTGGGTTGAGCTCTAGTAATATGCTTCGCATAAAAGCGTCCGACGACTACGATACTCCCTCAAGCTAAATTTAACCGCAGCTGGGTACGCCTTTTCATTTCGCGATATACTGAGGCAAATAATTTGAGAAAGAAATCACCGCATCAACTGGCAGTGGGCCAGTGCCATCAGCGCCTTCGCAGAGAGAGGAACAGTATGACAACGCTGGCATGATGAGTGGCATCGGAGGCAGCTGCGGAAGAAGACAACGACGAACGTGCGAACAGGTGTACGAGTGCATTCACGTGGTTACGCCGAGGGACGCCGACAAGCCAGCTGTGGTAGAAGACAATGACGAACGAACGCGCACTGGTTCGAGTGCTAGGGGCAGTATGGGAACGCTGGAGTGGTGAGCGGTGTCGGAGCCAGCTGTGGAAGGAGAGAATGACGAACGCGCGAACAGAGGTACGAGTGCGTTCACGCGGTTACGCCGAGGGACGCCGACAAACCAGCTGTGGTAGAATGACGAACGCGCGAACAATGGTACAAGTGCTAGGTCCAGTATGGGAACGCTGGGATGGTAAGCGGCATTGGAGTCAGCTATGGAAGAAGACGACGAAGAAGAAGAACAAAACTTTATTCGTAGAAAGAAGTTCGTTGCCCCTAAAACGGGGTAACGCCGTGTGGTCGGGCCCCTATTCCAAGGCACCGCTGGCCCTCGCCATCCTTTCTGCCCTGCGGACGAGCCTGAGCTGATCCCCAAGGGCGGAGCTGGATAGCAATGCCTCCCACCTCACTCTCGTGTTATTATCTTCTTGTTCTTCTGTGTGAGCTGTGCACTCCCATGTGATGTGGTAGAGCGTTGGTGTGCTCCCACACCACGGGCATATGTCCTTGTATGCTGTTGGGCAGTATATGTGCAATTTATGTAGGATTATGTATGTGTCTGTTTGGAGCCTGCGTAACGTCGCTGAGTCCATGGCTGAAAGGTTCCTATGCGGGGCTGGGTAGAGCCTTCTGACTTCCCTGTAGTGTTGCAAGATCGCTTTATTACGTGGATCGATGGGTGTCGGGTCCTCCACCATGTTACCATGGGCAGCTCGGCAATTAGTAAAACCTCGAGCCACCTCATCTGCATGGCGAAAGCTCGAGCTGGGATACGATCGCATTCGCGCGTTTACGCCGAAGGTCGCCGACGCTCAACTCAGGAACGGGCGCCCAAGAGGTTCGCTCTAAAGACGACTGCTAGTAGAGATTGTCAGGAACAAATTCCCTCTCTGTAGGTTTTTACTGGATCACGCTTTTTCGCAATATTTATTAATCACAGTATCAGCTATCTTAACAAAGGCACAAGATTAACCCAACTTCTTCCTCAACAAAAAGGCTATAACATCAATTTTCTATACAAGATCAATGTTGTTAAGTATAAATCGCCAACTTGGTTTGCAGCGTGTCTAAAATAAAAGAGCAACCGCTCGTCAAACGACAAACATGTACTAAATACTGGTCGTGAAAACGAGTGAATTGAAAAGCTACGCGATCTAGGAATGACGGATAGGTATGACTGATCTGCTTTAATGTTGAATTGTCGGGACTTGCCAATGCAGACCTTCCCTAGATATCGCGAGGTGTGACGTCCAAAATTTTAAACAAACGCTGGATAGAAAAAAAATGGCTGTGGCTTAGGTAAGGTTAAGCCCAGGATGCGAAGCATACTAGCCTTTATTTTAGTTGTTGAACCACTGTTTAGCCTGGTGAACTGCTGTTGCTTGGCTACATTTGGTTCGGCTAGACGAAGAAACAACTCATGCATTACTGCTTCGCCTTCAAGAGTGGAACGCGACAGCGTTCCCGTCGACCCGCCAAGGGGTGTAAGACAATGGGCTACAGGGCAGCGACTACGCGCCCCGCATTGGACGCGGTGAGCGTCGAGCAAAGCAGCGTTCGGCGCGGCAACGAAATGTGCGCCTGAGCAAGAGACGCAGGCCTTACAAACAGCTCGTTTCTAAGGCAACACCGCATTCACTAGAGGCGCTTTTGTACCGCTTTGAAGCATCGTACTCGTGGCTCAGTGGTAGCGTCTCCGTCCCACACTCCGGAGACCCTGGTTCGATTCCCACCCAGCCCGTCTTGCAAGAGTTGAGCCAAAGCGACTTCTCCTCTGTCGTGACGTCACGGTGTCACGTGGTTTCAAGGCGACACCGCCGCGCCTGAGGAGCTGGGTTGAGCTCTCGTAATATGCTTCGCATAAAAAAACAAGAAAGTGTTGACACTGATTCTGCCAGAGACCCGTAACGATAAAGGAGAGGCTGTAAGGTTTTATTGATTGCTGCTGTTTCTACCGCGACGGCTTACTGGGTGTTCAGAGCCTAGGTTTACTGAAAAAAAATACACGAACGTTCGCTGCGACCTCCTTTTTCTTGTCCTTGCGGTATCCAGGAAATGGAGAAGTCTGCTCGTACCGATGTCTTGAGTGCCTCGAAACCCTCAGGGAGACACACGAGATAAGTGTGGCCTGCGACGTCTACCAGTACGGAATGCGGGTGCCACTTCTAACAGAAATTTCAGACTCCAAATTTCACTTGCTTAGCACTGATGAAAACGGACGGCAAGAACAACAATGTGCGCGCATTGCAAAAAATAAACGCAGCTGCACAACTATGTAGCAGTGCGTGCGTGCGCGTGCGTGCGCGTGTTTGTATGGGCGTGTGCGAGTACGTGTGCGCGTGCGTGTTTGTTGGTGTGTGCGTGCGTGCGTGTATGCGTGTGTGTGTATATGTACGTGCGTGTGTGTGCGTTTGTGTGTGCATGTGTTATGTGTGTGTGCGTGCGCATGCGTGTGCATGCGTGTGAATGTGTGTGTGCATGTGTGTATGTGTACGTGCGGGGGTGTACATATGGATGTGTGTGTGTGTGCGTTTGCGTGTGTGTGTGTGTGTGTGTGTGTGTGTGTGTGTGTGTGTGTGTGTGTGTGTGCGCGCGCGTGTGCACGTGTGTATGTGCATGCGTGCGCGTGTGTGTCCGTGTGTTTGTGTGTATGTGTGTGTGTGTTTGTGGAAGGGGGAGGCGGTCTGTGTGCCTGCACACGCACACACATGTGATCATCGAACGTCGCAATTTTACTTGAGATCTGCGTTGTTGCAAATCCTTGTTCTTCGCTTGTGTAAATTTTTGTTGCGTTCAGGGTCTTAAGATATTTAATATAAAGACGAAGCCACCAGCTGAGCAGCATTCCTGAACCTCAGTGATGGCCTTATTTCATTTCGAACTCGCAAATAATGGCGCTTACTCTGTAAGCCCTCAAACAGCATCTGCGGACGATGCTGTGGTAGGCAGAGGAAACGATGAATATATAAAGTTGTTTCGAGAACTGCCACACATGGGAAAGCCGAGGCGCCGTTTTCCCATCCACTTTCTGGGTTATTGCCGTCCTTGATATCTTTGTTTATTGGCTTTATTTGATAAAACCATCGCACGCGTAATGCGAAGGCCTGGGTTTGTGCCCCACCTGCAGCCGATTGTTTTTTGATCGACTTTGTTTCACGTGAATTTATAACTTCTTTAACTCAATAAGTATAAGTAATTTCCCCTATGCTGTCTTTAGTTTCATTGTTTGTTAGCTGGTTATGATATGATCGATAAAAATCGGGCTCATCCATAGCCTTTCTTCTCGTTCATATATACATATATATATATATATATATATATATATATATATATATATATATATATATATATATATATATATATATATATATATAAACACGGGAATAACTAGTGCTTACTAATATAAAGAAATTATAAATGAATGGAATTGAAAAAGGATGGGAAGACGGCGTTGTGGCAGCTCAATCGCTAGAGCATCGCACGCGTAATGCGAAGACATGAAATCGTTCCCCACGTGCGTCAAGTTTTGTTTTCATCCACTTTCAATTCCGTTATTTATGATTTCGTTATTCCAATTAGTAAGTACAAATAATTTCCCTTGTGCTGTCCTTGGTGTCTCTTTGTTGGGTTCTCATGAATAAAAATTGGGCCCCTCGGCGAATCACCTTCTCGCTCACTATTTATATATATACACACACCTCCTGTTCACCTTTACACACTTCACAGACGTATTTTTTCGACTTTGGCACTCCTAGAGCTAGAGCCAACGCATTATAAGTCTTCCTTGCTCTTGGCAGGACGAAACCACATGGGACACTAGTGCATATCGATATAGATTTAGCAAGTTCTTTATTTATGTCATTTTTATTAAAGAAGGCAAAAATGTGAAAGTGCTTTCTCTGCAATAGCGTTTCCACTACCTGTATATAGAGTATCATGCAAAATGTTTTATGTCATCTATTAAACATAAAATTCCCGTGCAAACCTTCAGTTTGTTGGTTCTTACCAGTTATTCATTTTCATGGGCGACTCCGTAATGTTCCATCTCTGCCACTCTGAGCGGTTTATAAGGCTATGCAATATTTACGTAAGCTCACATGGTAAGCGATATAAGCCTACATAATATATAAGGCTGTAATATATGTCGTCAAACGATGTACACATTGCGCTTCTGCAGGCTCTTTTACTGAAGGTGCTTCGCGTCGTTTCGCCTCACTTGACGTTTCGAAAATCGCTCTCCTCTAAGTTTATCTAATCGGGCGGACGACGCGTGTCACTAGTCGTGGCAATAGGGGTCGTTGATGTTGGGCAGGCAGGCGTCCTGCACGCACACCCCTCGCGGTTTGGCAGCCTCGACGCAGTTCATGTCCACGCAGCTCACATCGGGCACTTCGGTGCAGCATCCGGTGCAGCGGCACTCGTTCCAGGCCCCGCACGTGCACTGGCCGTCCAGGCAGCCGTGCTCCTGGCACCAACTGGCACACGGCCCGGCCTCTACCGGGCAAGCTGCCGTGAAACAAAAAAAAAAGGATTTGTGACACTGAGCGATGCGTAAGTAGATCGGAGCAGTTATTTCTCTCGACGACGCTGTGCGGTAGTGAGTCAGAGAGAGAGAGAGAGAACAACTTTATTGAAGATGCCTGCAGAGTCGGTTAGGCTCCCTCCACGCAGGGAGGACAAGCTTTTACCGCGACGCAGCCCCTAGGTCAGTCTCGTGCGTTGTGCTCCTCGAGGTCTTGGTCCCTCGCTACTTCCGCGGGTCCGAGAGGGCCGGCGCCCCCTTCCTGGGGGTGCTGCCCCCCTTCTCCTCGGTTTCGAGCGGTCGTTGTCTCTCTAGAGCTGCCGAGACCTGCTGGACGGCCTTGAGTTTTGTCTCTTGATCATAGCTCCTCGTTGCAGCCTCTAGCTGCGGCGGGATCGTGGTCTTCTCGCTGGCTTCTCGCGGATTTACGCTACAGTCCCAAAGGATGTGAGCCGCGGTGGCTCTCTCCTTCGCGCACAGTCTACACACGTCACGGAACGAGTTGTAGCCTGGGCTGAAGTGACTATCGCAAGAGCGGACACGGGACACAAAAAGGCGACAAGGACAAGCGCCAGCGCTTGTCCTGGTCGCCTTTTTGTGTCCCGTGTGCACTCTTCCGCTAGTCACTTCAGCATGGAATACCAAATAGCCCGGTCTAACACCCTGTAGCCTGGGAGCCAGGTCGCAATAGACATGCCACTGCGATATCCCTGCTCTCGGCACCACTGATGCCTCGTGCCCAAATCGTATTCGCGTAAGTAAACCTGTAAGCTCAATACGCGGACAACGCTCCGGACGCGAAAGAACGAGCTGCGAGGGGCAATATCTTGCATATGTCGAAGGTGGTTATCGGAGAAGAATGAATCATAAGCGTGCAGAACGAAAATGCCGGCTCTGGAACGCGCGTGTGCTAGAATTAGCTTACGCGAAATGAAGTGCCCACACCGATAGCAAGATGTCAAAAGTCGAATATTTTAATGCCAAATCGGAATATAGAGGGCGTACTTGGCAGAGTAGTTCTGATGAAGTAACAAAACGTTGTGACCATGCATGCGTGAACGAAAGCTTGGGTCAAAATAAAACTTGCGAATATAGCGCGGAATATAGCAAAAATAAACGCGCTTCAAGCGTAGGGGGCAAATAAGGGGGAAGAGAATAATTACTGCGAGGTCCGCTAAAATGCTTACAAATGGGAGGAAATTATATTGAAACCGGTCGATACTAGTAGAGGAATGAAGATGTAGAGCTGATCATTTCGACAAGACATGATTCCTCTGCGAGCTAGATATGCGCATTGATAAAACCCCTGAAACTTTAGGAAATTATGATTTTGCCATTATTAAGCATGTACCAAACGGGCCATGGTATACATATAATAAGACTTATATAAAGAATGCAGCACTACCGTCTGGACTTTATTTTGAGCAGTAAATATAAGGGGGGGGGGGGGGCACGTACTTGGCGCATGTGCGCCTTCCAGAGTGAAGTCACTAGGGAGGACGCGGAGTGACGCGGCGTCGAATCGTAGATCAAACTCCCTGAGGGTATATTCAGTATCATACAAAGAGAAATATGTGTAAATTGCAACAGATTCAGCACCAAAATTCTTATAAGGAAATGCCTCCACTGTTTCTCTTGTGGCAGTGTCACTGCTTCTGTCGAGAAACTTCTACTCACTATATCAGGGCTCGCACACACGACGATCAACGTTCGCCCGCTTAGAGATCGAGCACCGTCAGCGTTGCTTAAGTCTTGCGCATGCTCGCTCGTTGCTCGTCCTCGGCTCCACGTGACACCACGTCATGTTCCATTCTTTTCTAGCGAATTTTATCGGTAAGATTCGCGTGCATCCATTACATGGCTAAATATTTCTTTTTCTGCACTAAATGAACTTACTTTCTAGTGGCGTTTCTTTGTGTCCCCGTTCTCCCTTACGAGCCTTCACATCATCTTGATTTCTTAACGCCACACTAATTCAGCACAATTATCCTCGCCCTTCTTCGCACCAATTATCTACTGACTGAATAGTTTATCTGAGTCATTCATTGGGCTTAACGTCGTAAATCAACACTGAGGGCTACACAAAACGCACCGCCAGAGCTCCATAATAAACTTGATCATGTGGGATTCCTTACAGTACGCCCAAACCAAAGTCCGCGAGCGTTGTTTTTTTTTTATAGGGCTGCGTCTCGATCGAAATGCGTCCGCCGCGGCCTGAAATCGAACCCGAGACCTCGTGCTGAGCCGCATAACATCATAACCGTTGCACCACCGTGACGCGTGATTGAAGGACTGGATAGTTACGAGGAAGGCTACGCTTAATAGTGGCCGGGAGCCGCGGCTCATCGGCAGCATGACCCTATTTGACGAGCAATATGCGAGAGCCTCGTCGGTGAGCGTTGTTGTTGGATCGACGACTGTGCTCACTCTCGGCGACAACTGTCTGTGGAAAACGAAGGAAAACTATACGGAGGCAAAGCGCTCACTAGCGAGAACGCTTGTGCATGTAGTCCCACATTTTAGCCCGTGTTAGTATCAGCTGGGGAAGAGAAACGCTTAAACACCTTGTTTACAACGGCAAAATGAGACAGAGCACACCACCGAGTGCTCAACTTCACTTAATGTGACCTTGCTAGTCACTGTCACGATGAACAGCAGAGGGCACATTCGGGCCGAAGCCGGTGGTCGGGGCTGTTCTGGGCGTGGCCATGTTGTCAACGCAATAGTGCATTGCGTTTGTCGCTGAATTCGCTGTAGTTTTATTTCTGACACGAACACTGCTTTTTAGGCATGGCTGACAACGATCCACTGTACTGGTACACGGCAACTTGTTTTTTCCCAAAATTAGTCTGAGATTTTCCATCATCCTGAAATTTAGAGTGAATTAATGCACGTCTTCTGTACGGTATATGTGCGATTCAATCGATTTTTTATTTTGTATGCGTAGATCAAGTATTAATTGCAGTTTGTTAGCAAAGGCCGTTTGCAACGATACGGTGCTACCCCTGACAACCTCTGTGACAAGTGCACGTATGCAGTCTCCCGGAGCTATGTGCTGCAAATCTGCGTGGTGGCTTAAGCGTAGGGATATCCGTGCTTTCCTTGCAGCGAATCTGTCATTGCTGATAGATACTTTGATGCGTAGAACACGGGCACAAACAGGCAAGAAGTAAAAGCGCCTTCAGTCATTCCAAGAGAAGGGAAATTTAGGTGCTGAAGAAATTATACGTGTCGCGCGTCGGCCAGGACCGGAGCAGGCAAGGTTCCGACACCAAACGGCGTTTATTGTCCGGCTCGTGGAGTCGTCTGATTATATCGGGAATGAAGAACATATCGAACGGAGCACGGCCTTTTTAAGCACTTGCTCACACATGCACATGTGGTCTGGCTGTCAGACGCAGCAACAATAATACCGGGCTCATTGCCTATTATCTCCACCGTAAATTCTAATGATATTGGTTACTTGTGTAAGCAACCAAAAATTATAAAAGTAATAATAGATTGCTTATAAATTCCACCGAGACGTTTCTAATTATTGCGGTCAAAAAAATATAAGTGAGTGTGCTCAGAATGGAATTTCGCAAGAATGCGGTTTAGGGGCTGTGCAAAAGAGTTACAGAGATATGAAGTAATTGCAGAAACACAACAAATTATCTTGCTTTTGACAATGTAGAGCAGGCACTATAGATATTCCAGAGCTTAATGGCACCCATGGAAAAAATGACAATTTGATGACTTAAATTTCTAGAAATACGCAGAATGTTGCCTATTATCTATGAAAAAAAACTTTCACTCTGAGACCTCATTGCGGGATGCGGGAAATGCGGGATGCGGGAAAGTTTTGCATAATGCTCTGGAGCTCGCTAAAACGCGACAACAAGCGGGTTGACCCGCCGTGGTTGCTCAGCGGCTATGGTGTTGGGCTGCTGAGCACGAGATCGCGGTATCGAATCCCGGCCACGGCTGCCGCATTTCGATGGGGGCGAAATGCGAAAACACCCGTGGTAATTAGATTTAGGTGCACGTTAAAGAAGCCGAGGTGGTCGAAATTACCGGAGTCCTCCACTACGGCGTGCCTCATAATCAGAAAGTGGTTTTGGCACGTAAAACTCCATAAATAAATTAATTTGAACAGGCGGGTTGAGATTAAATTCTGATATATCTCGATATGCTAAGAAATAATTGCCAACTGAAATTCTGGAGCAGCGTAGGTTAACTGTTGCATGAGCCTACGGGCTGCATCGTAAATTTCTCTACGAAATCGCAAATATCGTAGCGGGAGTCCGGCGCATTGAACGCGTTCCAAGCGGTACGCGACACACCCAAATCCCCCAAAAAGAACAAATAAACTATTCCCCTCGTCCACTGCTGCTCTATCGTTCTGCTTGCCCTTCTCTTCCTCTTCTTTCACTTGCGGCGTTCTTCGTCGCCGTTATAATGTGTTTACTTAGTTGCATTGGTCAGGCTGCTGTGTACTCAGTGAACACCATGGCGGCAGAGGCGATGAAAAAGGAGGAGAAGGAGAAAACAACACGTGAGGGGCGCACATCGCGACAGCGAAATTTGTCCAGAACTGGGACGCACGGTGCGTCACAACGGCAGCAATATATGTTTGGCGGGAAATTGTGACGATTTCTTATTATCAGCTTAGCAGAATCTATCTGCAGTTAAAGCGAAGCCTTAAAAAGCAACGAGTGATTACTTTTATTTTTCTTACAGTAATGTTCAGCTCCTCGTAAGCCACCCTTTGTTTTTGCATAGGGGGCCGCCATTATTAAGGAATGTGTCGCATAGTCGCACGGCGCGAACTGCGGCAGCCCGCATTATACGTTACGGGCATATGCGCTCGCGTGAAGGCCTGCATGCCTGCTGTTTAGGTGAAGAGGGAGTGCTTCCAGGCCACAGTGAATGGCAGCGGCTTAATACCGATGTCTGAGTCATACTGAAAAAAAAAATAAAGGAGACTTTCGCTGCTTTTGAAATCGCAATGGAATGTCCAGTGAAGCTGCTTATCTCGAGAAGTGGAGCTTCAGTATAGACCGCAAGTACATCACATTGTTCAAAACGTTGCCCGTGTATGACTGCCCCTTATGAAACCGCCTTTGCATATATATATATATATATATATATATATATATATATATATATATATATATATATATATATATATACAGTGAAGCAGACGCGCGTATGAAGCGGTTTATTGACGTTTCTGCTGGGGTCCGGCGTTCATATATATGTGTGTGTCTGTGTGTGTGTGTGTGTGTGTGTGTGTGTGTGTGTGTGTGTGTGTGTGTGTGTGTGTGTGTGTGTGTGTGTGTGTGTGTGTGTGTGTGTGTGTGTGTGTGTGTGTGTGTGTGTGTGTGTGTGTGTGTGTGTGTGTGTGTGTGTGTGTGTGTGTGTGTGTGTGTGTGTGTGTGTGTGTGTGTGTGTGTGTGTGTGTGTGTGTGTGTGTGTGTGTGTGTGTGTGTGTGTGTGTGTGTGTGTGTGTGTGTGTGTGTGTGTGTGTGTGTGTGTGTGTGTGTGTGTGTGTGTGTGTGTGTGTGTGTGTGTGTGTGTGTGTGTGTGTGTGTGTGTGTGTGTGTGTGTGTGTGTGTGTGTGTGTGTGTGTGTGTGTGTGTGTGTGTGTGTGTGTGTGTGTGTGTGTGTGTGTGTGTGTGTGTGTGTGTGTGTGTGTGTGTGTGTGTGTGTGTGTGTGTGTGTGTGTGTGTGTGTGTGTGTGTGTGTGTGTGTGTGTGTGTGTGTGTGTGTGTGTGTGTGTGTGTGTGTGTGTGTGTGTGTGTGTGTGTGTGTGTGTGTGTGTGTGTGTGTGTGTGTGTGTGTGTGTGTGTGTGTGTGCGTGCGTGCGTGTGTGTGTGTGTGTGTGTGTGTGTGTGTGTGTGTGTGTGTGTGTGTGTGTGTGTGTGTGTGTGTGTGTGTGTGTGTGTGTGTGTGTGTGTGTGTGTGTGTGTGTGTGTGTGTGTGTGTGTGTGTGTGTGTGTGTGTGTGTGTGTGTGTGTGTGTGTGTGTGACTGTTTCCAGTACTCGTCAATGGATTTGTACAAACAGAGTAACTCAACCACACACAGCTAATTTGGCCACACATTGGCCATGGTCCCCCCTCTCTCCTTGGGCCCTCCGACTCCGATATTCGCTAAATTTGATCTCTTTTGCGGTCACAGTTCCCACAGGGTGGTGGCATAAGATGCCCGTTCTTCGTTAAACATTGCACTTATGAATCTCCCATTCACTTGCGTGCGTAATTTACTGCAAGGACTGTAATTATTCCGCACACTTTGTACTTTGCCTACACCATCCCCCGAAATTTTCCCCTTATTTCCAGCAGAGATAATCAAGTTATTCATTATGCAAAAAAGAGGTGAGGCGTGGAGACAGGACACAAGAGTAGAGAAGTAGACAACACGAACGCCGACTATCAACTGAGGGGAGCACTGAGGCGAAAAAAAAAGAAGACACAAAACTCATCTGCGCAAGCTCAGGAATGATATCACCACGTGTCAGTCAGGTACATGTGCCGGTCTGCGTGAAAGATAACTGTTAAGGCACTTAATCTCTTCGTTATGTAAAGTAATCGAAGGCTGACTCATGCATGCACTTGCACCATTATAGATATGCCATTCCTCTACCATAAGACGCGTAATAATGCATAATGAATCCTTACCAACTAGCTCCGCTTTCTGCCGTTCTAGTAGTCAAGTTATATCTTGTTTAGTTCTCCAGGGACACCGGGGAAACGAACTATGAATTCGTGCGATCACATGAAAATATGAAGGAAAAAAACGGAAGGTTCGAACGATGTGCATTAGAATAGTTCAGTAATTATTAAGGACGCCTCTAATTAGGCCATCAACGTGAAAATTTCGTCACAAATTGCACTTAGTAAGGCGCCCCTTGCGGTAACATGGGGTAACCTACTGTTACATCGGGAGATTTGGGAGCATAGGTGATAGCGGCCGTATACAACATTTTCTAAAACTTCAATAATATTTTTTTTTACAATAGTTTGATTTTACGCGGCAGCATTTAACTTCGCGCAGAGATATTAATTGAAAGGAATTGAGTTTATTTTCATGATGAATGGGGGAAAGCCCAAACAAAAAGTGAAATTATTTCAATGCCCTAGCCTTCCGCCAATTTTCGCTAAATTTGATTTCGCTGGCATGTGTACTTGTGGGAGCTCCACGCGCTAAATCATGTGCCTCTCGTTAGACCTCCTCATAACGCTCAAAGGTACTCGAATACGTAATATGTTCCCAGGGTCCCATTTAAGTCACTCTCTTTTGACCTTGCCTACACATTGCCTCACCTTTTTTGTCATGGCACATAAAGAAGCTACCTCGGTTATTTTACCGAGTACACCAGGCGAACGTTCGTATCACGCATGAAGAAAAAAAAAACGAGTGTGGCAATAATTATTTTAACGCTAACAACTAAACCAGGAACACAGAAATTTGGTAAAAATTGCAGTGAACTTGCCCGATATTTAGACAAAATATAATCTTTTTTCTAACGCAGAGTTCTCTTGGTACCCAGGCAAACATAACTGAAAACGGCAGCATGACACTTTCGAGCACCTGCTGAAGGCATTTTTTTTACAAAAGCAGTAATTGATGCACATGCGCTTAACTTTGCACACGTATTTGAGATAGCATTTCCGTTCAGTGAAGATGGCCTTGCTGGATTTTGTAAGTACTCCAGGGTACTGGAAGAAATGTTGCGCTGCTCATAAAACGTGCTCATAAAGCTCTGGAGTACTTGTATATGTAATTGGTTACAAAGCCCCTAATTACCGCGCGTATGTTGAGTTTTGCATACACATTATCCTAAACCTTTCCCATAGTTTGCCTGAATATTGCACCGGCAAGGTGCAATAGTCTTACACCTTGTGGAATTCAATGTGCATAAGAATTAGCTAAAGAAGCTTTAAGGCATACATTTATTGCAAGCATTCAAACAAGTGACGAAGTGATTGGGACATTGGACCTTAAGCAAGACATTCATGTTGCGTATCCACTATACGTGAACCAAGTCAAGTCAAGTTTATTGCAACAGTCATGTTGGAATTACATGGTAATTCTATTACAGCAGGAGGTCCCAGAGCTTTGAAAAAAACTGCCAGGGGTGCCTCCTATGATTACATAAAAAGGGTTATATTACAACACCAGCAAAGAAGTACGGTCATGTGAACAATGAGAATAACAATTAGGCAAGTTGATTATCTGTAACGAGAAATTGAATACACAAGTTAATGGTAATGCTAATTATTGAAAAAAACATGAAAACTAATCAAAATCTTGTGAACAAGCAGAACAACGAATATTAACAATAATAATCAACCCGACATGAGAGACCAAACTCATTGCATTATCAATAATAGTAATTACTTATACAAAAACAAACAGGTATAAAGCAAAATGACATACGTATTGGTAGTTAATATTAAATTATGATGAGTCAGTTAATTCCTTAATGAAATATTTCTTGGTGCGTGCGGAGAATGTATGAGCGTTGTGTGATGATTTATTTCGAAAGGTAATGAATTCCATACTGCTATGCCAGAGAAGAGGGCTGTGAACTTGCCGTGATTCGTCCTTACGGCAAGTAAAAGATTATTGCGCAGGCAAAAGCGTGTACTGTTGTTGTTACTAATGTGTTCAGGATCAATACATTCAATGAAGATGTCGTGCTTGATGAGCTCATATCCAATTATGGATAGTTTCTGACAGCTGAAAAGCACAAAAAGCCGCTGTCGTGTGCGAACATTTAACGTAAATGCGAAAAGGCAAACTAACATCTGCCACAGCGAGTAGTTAAGCACGTACTATTACGCTTCGCCTCCGTAAACATTCTAACAAAATGTGCAAAGCATGTTCACCGCCCACATTTCTTCGAGCGCACAAAAACACCATTGAAGGAAAATTACAGTCGCAGAAATCTCCGAGAAAGAATCGCAAGGCTTTCGTACGCGACGCTATCGCAATCTATGCTCAATCTATTGCAGAGGTTGGTGCGGCCTTTTCATTTTACTTTAGTTCATTACTTTCACCTTTCAATGTTGCAAAATTCAAAATTTTCGAGTAGCTACTTGTGCACTTTATGACCTTGTTTATATTATTGTATTGATCCTTGTTTACATTCTACAGAATTTCGGTTGCGTTCATAAAGCCTGTATTCGACACTCTCGAGAAAAAACAAAAACTACGGAATTTTTTGTCTAAACTTTCGCAAGACGCGCCTAATGATTTAAAACGAAACTCTACAGAGCGACCACCAGCTCCACTCTTATGGCGAGATTTACAACGACTCCATAATGTCGAAATAGCTTATTTATGATCCGCTGATAGGTTCGTCAGAATGAAAAACGTTGCCTAAAAAATAACTCGAGTTCTTTACGCTGCGTGCATTTGGCTTCGCAGACGAGCAAGTGTACACGAGCGACAGGGACACGAAATAGCACACAACTCCTACACCCGATGTTATCGCTATTGGGATGGAACGCCTTCAGAGACAGACTGGTATAAAAAAATAAAGTGAGGGGCGGAATGAAGGGCAATCTGCGGACGTTGGGAAATGCCAAGACGATCGCAATGGAATATGGAAGAGCACTTACGCCATTGGGCCGCACCTGAATGAAGGTGTAAGAAAGAACGAGAAAACCAAGAAATGCGTTATTTCTGCTCGGGCGACGGCAGCAAATCGTCGTGAATGATTCACGTCCCTGTTACTGTTTCATGCGTGCGATCCGACAGTCGGTCGTCGTCTACATAGGCCGGCACGATTTGTTACAGCGGAGGTCGTGCTCATCAGACCTCGCAGCCGTTCCGCTACGTATGTATACATCCTACACTCTGTGGAGGTGTATTACACGTGTCGGTCGGGACATAAGCTCGAGGATGAGGACATGCGATTGACGCGGTGCCGTGTATAGGTTCTGCAGCGCGGTTACGCAGAGAGTGGTCATTTTGGCACGTTGGCTATAAGAGTAATTGCAGCGAAGAGCGCCACCATAACTCAGTGCGGAATTTGAGAGAAATAAATAAATATAGTTGTTCGTTCCAAATACGTTATTCTGCGTCTTCGACGTACTACTACATCAGCACACATTCAAAAGCGAACACGTCGAAAGCGCCTGGAATGCATTATGGCGTTTTCGGGTTTTGCTTGAATTTGTAACAATCGCTTAATTTCAAATTCCAAAGAGTGCATATAAGACTAAACGGTGCTAAGAAATTGGCTATAGCACGGAGCGTAGCACTTCAACGTAATAAAGCGTGACAGGCGTTGAGATCAACTCTTTTATTTTTTTCTGATCGAGTTTTAGTTTATGCCGATGTTACGAAATCCCGTTAAAAGAAATCCGCATGCAATCAAAGAAAATTCACTTTCTTTCGATTCTGAGTGAACCGAAATTGTCTGAACTCACAGCGCACATTCTTATTTACCTAAAACGTTAATGTATTAGTTAGTGCCGAAAATGAACTGAACCACTGCCCTAAGTAGTTTCTAAGCCTAGAGCGCGCTGCCGGTTTATGCTCATTTAACAGCGATTGTGAGGCAAACAATTAAGCTTACCTATTGCAACACAAGCCGAGAGTACAAGGGCTTGCAGTGCATTCATTGCTGCAAGAACAAAACTACACGTGAAATGATTGAAAGTTGCGCAGCACTTTTGTATTTATTCAGGCACCTTTCCAATTTCCTCCAAAAAGTTAGGCAACTTTTCCCGAACTAAGAGCGTAGGAATGACTCCAGCCAGAAGTTTTCACGAAGCCTGTGCTAGCCAACGCCTTTTTCCTTAAATGTTGGGATTCAACGTCCAGGGAGACCAGAGTGGTGGTTTATCAGGAATGCATTAGGGGAGGACCCAGCATTAAATTTCTGCACCTAGAGAGTTCCGTAACGTGCATTAAATCTCGTTCGACTGTCCGCATTAGAATGCTCTAAAGCTTTCTTGTGGAGTGGCACAGTAGTTGAGCGCTTAGTAAAGACGAGTACGAAAAAGGAGACTCACGGACACACGAGCGCCGGTGTTTCCGTGTGTCTCCATTTTCGTCCTCGCCTTTACTAAGCGCCCAACTAGCGCCATTCAAGGTGCACCAACAAGCCCATTTCGTCACTCTTGTAGAGCCGTTTTCATTCGCTTCGATCGAGCTGGGAGTGCGACCGAGATCCGGCAGAATACCGACCATGTGACTACTCCTATTGCTCTGGGGGCACCTGGCGCGTTCGGCAGGGGCAGACTTTTTCTGGCTCCAATCTAGAGAGAGCTAAGCACCGCTGCAAAACGAGTCGGAGCACAGTAGGAACCAGTCGAATGTACCTAAGTACAAGAGTGTGCTTCTTGTTATGATGAGCCCACCCCCCCCCCCCTCTCCCTTAACATAATACGACCATAACGTCCGGGAAACGAACCCGTAACCTCGTGCTGAGCAGTGGAACGCCAGAGCCGCTGAGCCACCATGGAGGGTCCTTGTTATTTATCAAGGCCAAGCTAACTCTTACTTAACAATGGCACCTCTCTTTGGGAGGTGGTACTTCACCAGCACCTATATGTTATTTCGGGAGAGTGAAATGCAGGTGGCACAGAAATTTGTTGCGCATTTACCATAAGGATGCACCAACAGGAGGTGAGACTGTCGCGTTACATAAGGCCTTCATTTTGTCAAAAAAATGCCTCACAGAAAATTGCCGAACCTGCGCACTGTTCATGGCTATTACACCTTGTCCCCATGTATGTGCAGTAGACTTATCGTAAGACAGCAGTAAACCGCTTACAGTTAAATATGATGATGATGGTCATGATGATGATGACGATGACGATGACCTCGAAGTCAGTAGCACTCTCCAATCAAGTGGACTGGCCGAGATCGGGGCAGATTTCAGAAATGTGTTAGGGGTATGAATTTAGAAATTCCTAATTATGTCAATTAAGTGAAAACGAGTAGAATTCAGAGATACTTTCCCGAACAGTTCTTATGATAGGACAAAAAAACACTAATCTAAAGTCGTCGATGAGAGAAGAGCTAAAGGAACGACGACATCAACAATGAAATTGATTAGCTTCGCGAATCAGTTTCTGTGCGGCGATATACGTATTCTTGAGCACGCGTCCAGCACAGAAGCCCCGAAACACAGTAGCTCAATAATGATTCACTGACAGGCTTAACTGTCGCAGTATGATATACAGGGTCCTTTCCTTAAGTGAGGAGAAACGCCGGCTTTCCAGTAAGTAGTGATAAATTGGTTCTGATCTGCTTTATGATGGCGCTATAAGAAGAATTGCCAAGCCGGATTAGTTCATGTGTAAATTTAAGAGTAATACTCTTAAGTATAAAGTGTTTAATACATGCGACTCACCAGTGGCAGTAAGAGTGTACAGCGCACAGGGAAATAATCGTGGCTGTACCAACCGCTTGAACTTCTTCTTCTGCTTCTTCACCTCGACAAGGTACACGTGAGCTTAGTTCGTGACACGGCAATACACGCCGAACAAACTTGCTCTTTATTGAGTGTTCTTCAAAGGGTTAATCAGATACCTGGAGCAAGATATTGCATCTCTGCACTGCGAAAGACATACAACAAGAAGTTTGTCTGGTATATATAGATACTGCAACGGAAGATAATCTGAATCCACGGTGGCAGGCGCTGTGAAGAAGGAAGTGGTCATCATCATTATTACAATCATCATCATCATCATCATCAAAAACATGTATTGTTATCTATTTACAGAGTCTTTTGTGGTAGTCCCTCAGGGTCTTCTTGGACACTCTTGACTTTATAATGCCAATAAGTTTTTCTCTTCCCTTTCCCTGCCGGGTTCTTCTTTCTTGGTGTTTTCGCTCGTTCTCGGCCTTTCCTAAGCCGCAGCACTGTTCTCTGCTTCGGTATTCCAGGACCAAGGATGCTGGATGGCAACAATTTTAACTGAATTTATCAACAGACAGACATTACCGGTTACACTGAGTATATAGTAAACAAGGGAAGAAGGTTCACATTAACGAATGCAGCGTAGCAAAGGCCTCGGGGCAGTCCGTCTCTCCGATCGGGCACTTGACGAGATCGGTCCATTGTCTCTTAAGTCTCAGACCACACTGGACCATCTCAGTGTACACTAAACAAGGTAAACGAGTTCATACTAACGAATGCCGCTGAGCAAAGGCCTCGGAGCATGCAGTCCGTGGCTCCGATCGGGCACTTGACGAGATCGGTGCGTTGTCTCTCAATTCTAAGACCACACTGGCACTTCTCAGTATATACTAAACAAGGTAAACACATTCGTACTAACGAATGCGGCTGAGCAAAGGCCTCGGCACAGTCCGTCGCTCCGATCGGACACTTGACGAGATCGCTCCGTTGTCTCACAAGTCTAAGACCACACTGGCACCTCGCAGCCGCGCACGTTCTCACCCCCAGCCAGGGACCATATCTACGGGCTGCGTAACTCGCACCGGCGGTGGACGCCTCTCGAACCACCTGACCCACCTGCGCCGCCTTGGCCCGATCCAAACACTCCCCAAATACTCCCTTCTCCAGATGCCGCTGCAGCGGCTCGCTGCGCCATTTATGGGGCTCGCCAGAACCCGCGCGCGAAAACCCCTGCCGCTCCCTTTTTCGCCGAACAGCGTCCGGCCACCGCCTTCCCAAAGCAGGCGTTCTCTGGAAGCGGCCCGAGTGCTAGCCAACAGCACGACATTGCAATGCAACATATACGCAAACACAGAGTGGGCTCCAGAGAAGTCGAGCAAGCACGCACTTCAACCAAACAAAAAGCATGCGCAGATGAGTTTAACCAAGGCGAACATTCACAACGACCTTAAACTGCCCTTTATTCTTGACTTTATGTCGCACCTTTATACCGCCCCTTATAGGTGGGCGGTAGGTGGAAGTGTGCCGATATAGAGAACCGATGCGACCTCATGCTTCCGGGTTGAACTACACAGCACGTAAGCGGATTTGAACGCGTCCGCATTTTCTTTTCAGCGGCGCTTACGAAACACTCACACCGTTCCAACGTTCTTGCACTGAGCCACCATCGAATTCCTTTATCCCCGATATCACCGAGGTTAGCACGGATACATAGCAGGAAGCGTTATGAAACCGCGGATTTCGTTCTCTTTTGCATAAATCTAATCGTGTAGATGTCCTCGTGGACGGTCCATCCGAGTGTCGAAAACACACCGCTGCGTGATTCACACCTTGCTCTTGCCGCAGAGAGGAGAAATTTTATGTATTTCTTTTTAAAGACACAAACAAGCATGAAATTATTATCGCTATATGGTTAGCTCATTTTATTCGCGGACTTTTCTTTTTAGGCGCTTAGCCAATCCATGCTCTTCCCCTTAAAAAAAACTGCGTTTTTACGTGCCTTAACCACGATCTAATAATGAGGCACGACGTAATGGGGGACTCCGGAATACTTTTCTTTTACCACCTGCAGTTCTTTAAGGTGCACCTAAATACATGTGCACGAGCGTATTTCTTTTTCTTTCTTTTTTTATGAAATCTCACCCGATCCAATTGCGGCCGCCGCTGTCAGAATCTCAGAATCGAGCCTGAGACTCGGCATCGCAACGCCGTAGCCACTAAGTCACTAAGAGTGTGTTTCTATTCGGGCCGTCATTATGAGAAAATCATGAAACTTATGTCAAACAAATGAATTGAATTGAACTTGAATAAGCTGGAGCATCTTTCTCGTTATCGGAAGCACGCCGCCTCAATTGCCCTAGCAACGAAACAGCCCCACGAAAAGGGGAGGGGTTCGTCGTAAGGCAATCAGGCCGTGCAATCACAATGCATAACAGTGGAGCAAGTTGCGGACAAATCGAACGAGTAAAAACCGGAAGAAATAGAAACAAGCATGGGGACGTCCTGTGCTTGCCTTACAGTATACGGACCTTGACAAGGGAAAGTTGTTTGCGCATTCACGCTGAGAAAGCACACGAGACACTGAGCAACATGCGCTGTTCGGAATCGCAAGCGCTTTAAGCGAACACAAAAAGCAAATGGGCTATTTGATGAGGAGCGATAGGCATCCTTTGACATCCTTAAAAGTTACGGTAAGTTATTCTTAGAAGTTACTTTCTGCGTTGCCATTTGCAGGCCTCTCCGCGCATGCATATCGTTGCGTCGACGAACGCAGCGTGAGGTACACGTGATTGCAGACTCTGTGCCTGTAGTGCTTCTTCTTCTAGCCGGTGTGTTGCGGTGTGGCTCTTGTGTCGAATTACTACTTCATTTTCAAATATACTGACCACTATGTTACTTCAAGCGTCTAACATGCCAAAACATAGCATTGAAACACCCGTGACAGGTGTTCCTGTGACATGCAGTGGACACAAACGAAACATGGTGAAAACAGGACATTCCAAAGTGCATTTGATTCAATTACTTTTCTGACAAGGGACTTTATATATTCTTTATATGCGGTATCGTACGCGATCATGCATTAAAAGCAATGCTTCAATACAAGTTTTAGCTGTAATGCGAAATGTAGCTGGCTCCTTGACGGCCGTGCGGTCCTATGTTTTGCTTAGCTGATTGCATTCGTCATTCTTGTCGAAGAAATTTCCGCCTATATACACTTCTTTTTAAATTTTATTTGGGGAAGTATGGGAAGGGGGGAGGTAAGGTTTCGAAGTACAAGCAATGTCGATAGAGAGAGAGAACAACTTTAGTGAAAATGCCTGCAGAGTCGGTTAGGCTCCCTCCACGCAGGGAGGGCAAGCTTTTACCGCGACGCGGCCACTACGTCAGTCTCGTGCATTGTGCTCCTCGAGGTCTTGGTTCCTCGCTACTTCCGCGGATCCGAGAGGGCCGCCGCCCCATTCCTGCGGGTGCTGCCCCCCTTCTCCTCGGTTTCGCGAGGTCGCTGCCTCTCTAGAGCTGCCGAGACCTGCTGGACGGCCTTTAGTTGTGTATCTTGGTCATAGCTCCTCGTTGCAGCCTCTAGCTGCGGCGGGATCGTGATCTTCTCGCTGGCTTCACGTGGATTTATAGTATAGTCCCAAACGATGTGAGCCGCGGTGGCTCTCTCCTTAGCGCACAGTCTACACACGTCACTTGCGTACACGCTCGGTCACACGTGCTTAGCTAGCACCGGGGTGCACAGGGACCCCGTTTGTATTTGCCTGTATAACACTGCCTCCTTCCGGGTAAGCCCGGAAGGAGGCAGACCGTATCATTTTAAAGGCCTAATTATAATGCCTGGTCATTTCTTTGCTCATTCACCAATTTATTGATCGATCGATCCCGTGATGACAATGACTTTATTTGCTGTACGGGACAAAGTCCGAAAAGATATAGTTTGGTTTGGCACCGGTCTCGTGAAGGTTGCGGCACATTCAATTGCTTCTCGCTTCCATCTCACAATCCCCGACGTCACTCCGCGGACTTCACTCAGGCGCACAATGACGCGTGTCCGCGGCATATGCAGACGCGTGGCACTCCCACTTGGTCCGGCGAATACTTGCACACGCCCTGGAAGCAGCCGCGCACGTGACACATGTCGCCGCAGACGTTTGCCGTGCACGGAAGCCGGTAGGTGATCTCGATCTCTGCGTAGCAACACGTCGAGTTATGAATCCGCCGGCGACCACAGCGTGTCAGAAACCAACAGCAACGGAACTTCACTTTGGCTCTCATCATCAGTACATTTTTTTATGTTAATTGCAGGACAAAGGCCTCTGCCAACAGTCTCCAATTACCCCTGGCTCTCCCCGATTTAACTATGTTATAAGTGAGTAGTACAGTCTAGCTCGGTTATAACGAAGTCGGCGGGAATCGGAAATCACTTCGCTATATCCGCTATATCGTAATATGTGGACTATGAAAAAAATGTAAACATGGGCGTACCGATTTATTGCCGCTGAAAGAAGTGGTCCAGCGTCCCCTGAACACGTTTCGCGAGTGCGGACTTCAGGATTGCGGCTTCCATACCGTCCAACTCTGGACTCCCGAGGTACATCGTCTCTTTTCGTCTCTTTTCTTTTTTACATTTTTCCCCTGCGCGGCGTGCTCTACCGCTCTACAAAGTGACACCGTTCAAGGACGGCGCAACACGAGACCGGCGTGCCATGCGATGCAGTGAAGCAACCTTTCGCTCCGCGGGAGAGCAGACGACGCCACGAAAGGACAACGTCAGCCGAATTTTGCTCTTAATTTCGCGGAAAAAATCACCTCAAGAGCGCGAAAATGTGTTGATTGACAGATTATTTTTCGGTTGGTATTAAATCTCTTCGTTATATCCGCTGACATGCTCTTATTTACTTCGTTAAAACCGGACCAAAAATGTATTGAAAATGCAAAAATGGGAATGGGAAATTGAAATCCCTTCGTTATGACTATTTCGCTATAAGTGGCTTCGTTATAACCGGGCTAGACTGTATATACTACTTAAGTAACTGTGGCAAAGCTATAGGACTAATAATTGTCTATTGTTTTTTTTTCTTATTAGCCGCCTTCAAACAGCATCTAGCTTAGCAAAGTCACGTGCACCTGATGTTTGCACTATGTGACCAGGACATTGCCTCCGAGATTTCTCAGCGCGCCGCGAGCAGCCGCGGGCAGTGCCTAATCTGGGACGTCATGCGGAGAAGCCGCCCGGTCTGGATTATACGTCACTTCCGGCAAACGGTGATGGCGGCGTTTATTTTTTTTTTCTGATTCGTTGTCAAAAAACTCCTACTCTTGCGAGCTTTTCGTGACAAATCCGCTCCTATTTCAAACATAATTTTTGTATGGCGGGTGCTCTGCGTCTGATGTACTTAAAGATAGCCATTTTACGTGATAAAAATTTTTTTTGCAGTTGGCCTTTACGGCTACGCAAGAGGCATAAATTAGAGTAACGAGAATTCGCACACGCGTTTTCTATTATAGCAAATGCGCCATTCTTGGCGAGAACAAAGCTTTGCTGTAAGTGAGAAAAATGACGTAGCTGCAAGAAAGTAACTAGACAGTTTTAGAATAGCGTTTGCAACCATATTGAAACCCGCCGTGGTTGCTCAGTGGCTATGGTGTTAGGCTGCTGAGCACGAGGTCGCGGGATCGAATCCCGGCCAGGGCGGCCGCATTTCGATGGGGGCGAAATGCGAAAACACCCGTGTACTTAGATTTAGGTGCACGCTAAAGAACCCCAGGTGGTCAAAATTTCCGGAGTCCCCCACTACGGCGTGCCTCATAATCAGAAAGTGGTTTTGGCACGTAAAACCCCATATATTATTATTATTAACCATATTGAAACGCATTACGTGCGTAAAGAAATAGTGTTGTCCTCCCTGCGCATGCTCCTAACGTTACTTGGTTTCTGTCGTTTACGTGCTCTGTGATAACGCGCGTTATTTGGCGAGTTTAATGTTTCGTTAACGTTCGTAATATTTATGGACGTTAAGAATAGCACTATCGAACATGGCGGCACCCATGGCTCTCGCATCAGCGTGAACTCTCGTGATGGTTACGCTCTCACTCACGTTGATCGCCAGTAACTATTGAAATGAGCTTTCGCTTTTTCTGAACTCACTTGAAACGTTCGTCATGAGCGTAAAGCGCGTCCAATTTCTGAGATCGTTTGGCGATTCAGGCGCCCGTAGGCCTCACGAGACGCGTCCGTATAGCAAGAACACCATGGTTGCTAATGGATTCTCCTGGCTTGGATACGTTTCGCACAAGGCACCAGACGGCGCCCTGTTTTATAACGTCTTCCTTACGTTTCCGTTCCCGTACGATAAGCTAAATGTTTTGAAAAGACGCGCGCTGTAACGTCCCGCAAAGGTGCTTACCTTTAACGCCGACAAACGCTAATCTAAAACTGTCTATCGTGCCTCTGTTCTTTGGGCGTGCGGAAGCAGACAGCGATGCCGATAACATATCGCGGCCAGATAACGTAAGGTAAATTACGGTGTTTTTTCAGAGGAAATAAAGTGATGCAACGCGGCCGGCTCTTTTCACTGGACTATGAAAAGAAGTTTATCGAAGCTGGGGAATCATGTGACTCTGTCGGCAATGCCTGGCGGAGTGGGGTGCCCACTCTTCGCCGCCACCTTACTCACCGGAAGCCACGCTTTGGGGCTGCGTATCGACATACTAAATCACCACCGGTACGCAGATAAATACAAAGAGAAGAAGAAGTTAATTGGTGTAGATATCCGTCTGGCCAAACGCGCTTTGCATGCGATGAAGGTGCTTTTCTAATTCCGTATTACGTAGCCCTTCCCTACGATATCCGTTATAATCTACTGTGAAGTTTTGAGAGGTCAAGTTTCTCAATCTGTTATATTTTTAGTTAAAATGTATACACACGGCTTACCTTTTATCCGAAATGGGTCTGGAACGGCACCATCGACTAGGTAACGAAAGAAATATAAATGAAGGGTTGGAAATTTCGGCGCTGATAAGCATATCCAGCCATGCTTAGACGACCCATCCGTAATGAAAGCTCGGAAATTTAAAATATACATACACTGATTCATCCAAAGGAAGTGTATTTAACACTTGTAGTTGCACTTTAACATTTTTTACCTGTCGTGCGTAACAAACTGAAGTATGTTTGCACGCTATGGCTCAACATCAAGTAATCGTTGCAAAATCGCACTTTTTTATCGCAAAAAGACATGCTCTGTAATCTGCACGTATTTGTATTCTTACTTTGCATTCGTTCCTGTTTTTGTTTCTTTTTTGTGTGACTTTGTGAGGCAGATACTGCTGTGCAACAGGAAGTCCTTAGTTGCTGTATCTAAGCTCTATTGAAGAGTCCTTTGTTTAAAGCGATTTTAGGTGTACATTAAAACATATTTACTTTTTTCCCGACTACCGAAACGTACTAACATTATATTTTAAAACTTGCAAGGAGTTTTAAAATCCGCTTAGTTCTCGACTGGCTAGCGCGTATCAAGTCATTCGTTTCAGTAGGCCTCTGTTTTATTTTGTTTGTTCCTTTTTGAAGTTTGCCTTCATTTTTAGCAATGTTCAGTGAACCGAGAATTGAAAAATGAAGCAATAATTTAAAAAATGATGACATAAGTTGATGGTAAACATTTTCTTACATCCATAAATGTTATATAGTCTACCTCGGCATGAATTTGCCTCATGTTCTTCAAAGAAGACATACGTAGTTTCAAGCACAGGATGGTGAAATGCGAAACAAAGAGCCAGAACATGCGAATCGCGACACAGGAGCCGACCCAGGCGAGCTTCCGCTATATCTCGGCTATTAGTTTCACTTTTGATTATCTTCTAATTACGCCGAAAAAAAAAACGTTATATAGAGAAATAAAGAATGCTGGAATTGTTCCAAGAGCATTCACTGAAAAGCAAAACGGATACACTGAACATTCCAGTTAGAGTCTACCCTGGAAAGGCCATCATTCTGTACTCGCATAAAGAATAAACGCTTCCCGTGGCTCCTTTTGTGTTGTTTAACATTAGGCATTTATGTTGAGGACACCCGATGGAGCCATCAAGAACCGCAAATCCTGTCCCATTGCTGGTGAACGTGGATGCCGTCTCGGTTTGACATTCGGGTCGTTTGCAGTTCTGACCTCATCAACAATGATACCATAAGTTTACTACCCACGTATAGCACAATGCGTCTTAATGTGGCAACCTCCTGGCGCCAGATCGAGTTACCTTAAACCAAATAACAGACTTCTCCTTTCTTTCTTCTCTCTCTCTCTCTCTATGCAGAAAGCCCAGCCTGGCACAGAGTTCGTTGAGGTAGCGAATTTCAATTACCATATGGTTGACTCCACGAAAGTTAACATTCAACTCCTTCGAAAGAGTTCTGGGTCCGAGTGAAATAAATCAAGCCTGGCTTGACCTTTCAGTTCGGCTCCGTCTTGTCATGTTAATGTGCACCCACGCACCCGTTCAAAGGAGATGTTGTGCGGCGAAGTTGAAGCGTTATACGTTCTGATTTAAGTCCGCAGTGCCGAGCCTTCCGCGTTGCATATTTTCGCGAGTATACGATCTCATTACCATGTGTAATGGAAAGGGCAAAGCGACGGGCAGGAAACTGATCATTACATTTACTTCGTTCGCTATCGGTACAAATACGCCATCCGCGCATACGACCTTGTATCGCGCTCTCCAACGAATTAGGGTCTTTTTGTTTTTCGTTTCCATCATTCTCAGCTCTGCACCTAGCGAACGAGCGGGCTGCCTGTTGTCGCAATCCTGAGGACACTTATTAAGCTACTTTGAAGATGTCTTCAATACTAACTTGGCATCGTTGACTATTTAGCTCAAAGCAGTGAAAACAGTGTCTGTCAGCAGCAGTGGGTGACGTTTGGCTAGTTGGCATTGCATGCTGTTGAAATTCGAAACAGCGCGGCAAAATGAAAACTGACGAGAAGCAGAAATATTTTTTTAAAAAGCCGGGAAAGCGTACGACACAGCGCCTGTATCGTCTAATTTCTGTCTGTCCTCGTTTTGCAGCGCTTTTGCTTACTTCAAAAACGTGTGTGCATATCCATCTCTATCTTTGTCACTTTAGAATCATAGGTTGCAACATCTGTCCCCGCCTTCCGTGTGTGCTGTCCATATGTGGCCGATACAGCCCGAGCCCATCCCGTAATATCTTGCGTGAAGAGTTCGTTTCATCTGAGGTAAAGTGGTCACCTTTTTTTAAGGCCTCATTGTGCGGCGTCAGCTGCCAGCTTCATTAAGCTGATTCACGATCATTCTTTAGCGCAATTGGAAAACAGCGACTCACCGAAGCAGACGAAAGCGGCAGCAGCAGAAACAACGCAGGTCGTTATTAACATTTAGAAAGCCTGAGTTGGGCGAAGACTCCGCAAAGTGGGCGTTATCAGAAAAGTGCTACCGAAAAAGAAAAAAAAAATCACTGGAACTTCCGAGACGGCTGCGGTGTAGATGAGGTTCGCGCACCGTTCGTTTTCGAATCCCTGCGCGAGGCGTGTCCTCGTTCTTTCCATCTGCGTATCGCCGGAGAACGAGGCCTCCATTGTGTAGCGAAACACCTGGTGTTCACGCCTATAGGCACGGTGCAATTTTCGGAAGCTGCCTTAAAGCGGGCCCGCGTTTTCCAAAGCGCCTCGCCCGGGCACCCGGTTCGCCACAAAAGGGGGGAACTGTGCTCTACTGTTTCGAGGGGTTCTTTTCGGGCGAAAGGATTTCGGAGAGAGCCATTATTTCTTCACCCTAGAGGCAAGTGTTTGTTAAAGCTGCCTCGTGGCGTGAATTTGTGCTGAAACGTGAATGGACGTACCGAATTGATTGGAAACTTGCAGACAAAAGGGCCGTGCGCGCAAAAATAGAAAGTATTACATCTAGTCGTTTATTTCTTACATGTAGCATATACCGGTAGTGGTGGGGCTGTCCTATCTAAATTCTAAAACTGGTACAGCGCAACATACCAAGGAAGAAACAAGACGAGACGGCCAGATAAAAGAACAGAGCGTTGACTTCCAACTGATCTATTGGCAAGCTGCACGAAATATATAGCTACAAGAAAGCATCAAGACATGTCGTCACAACGCTTCACAAAACGTCACACCGATAGAAGGCTACACCATCGTGAGTCACAGAACGCTCAATTCTGTTATGCAAGCTTAAACGTTTTTCGATCAGTTTAACTTTGCATGACAGAATTGCGTGTTACGTGACTCCTGATGGTGTAGCCTTCTATCGGTGCAGCGTTTTGTGAAGTGTTGTGACGACATGTCCTGATGCTTTCTTTTAGGTATATATTTCGTGCAACTTGCCAATAAACCAGTCGGAAGTCAGCGCTCTGTTCTTTAATCTGGCCGTTTCGTCTGGTTTCTTCCTTTGCATGTTGCACTGTACCAGTTTTAGAATACAATACCAACTCGCCCAATCCTCAACCCTAGTCGTATCTAAAGCCGTCGCGAAATGCATAATGGAGACACAAGGTGTTCTTTAGTATAGCCGGTGGTCACCGCTCCTGTATTCTTTTTTTATATACCAACTGTAAAATTGCACTGCACTACCAGAAGGGAAATATATTCAGCATACATGTATTTCCAGGTTTTCTGCCATGGGAATTGTAAGCAATTCAACTAAGACAACGAAGCTGTCTGTGGTAGCGGAAGCAGAAGAGGGGTGTTTAGCTTGGAATAAAAGGGCTTCAGCCCTATACGGGCTACTGTATTTTTGTGCACAATAGTAGCCTATTGAAAACAGCCTACTTATACTATAGATATGTGACTCGGTTATTCGGGAGATATAAACTATATAACGGCTTTCGAGTGCTCGGTGGCGCAACAAACTTTCTTTCTTTTTTTTACTTTTCCTATTTCCTTGCATTTTTTATTCATTATATAATACTCAGTGCTGTCACATGTTTCCCACTATTAGTCACCTACTGCGATGTAAAAGCTTGAATTTACTTTTCCATATTCACCTTTTCTTCCATGCTAAGCATGTTATATTGATAACTAATGGACTTGATTGTACTTATGTTCTCTGTAAATTTATTTTGCATTGCGTTTCTTTGAATAAGAAAATCACCTTTTGTAACTGTTCCTTCTCTCAAGCAACGATCCGGTGTAAGGAGCCTGTGAGCTATGTGCAGATAACACTACGTGAAAAAATGTTAAAACCATATGATAATAGTTAAGTAGAGCAATAAGCATATTGTATCTAATTTTACTAGGGCTTCTAATTTTACTAGTCAAGAAACTATATGCCGTCTGGTTGGTTTGCTGGGGCTTCTGCTTCGGTAGTTGCGCAGCACATACCCTCAGTGCAGTCGGGCATCTGTGAAGTCAGTAGACAAATTACATGCATAGCTCTCTCGTGGTTGCAGCACTTTTCGTGACACGGTACATAATATCGCACCAAGCCCACCATCATGGATGAAGGAAGCAAGTTAGGAGAGAGTGCGACGTGGTAAACTTGAAGCCAAGAAAAAGTCGCCTCAGAACGTGATAATGTCACGGTAGGTTTTAACGTCTCCTACCGCCGCTCTCCAGCTACGTTCGTGCGAAAAGACAACGGGCGTGACAGCATCGTGCAGCTCCCGCGTTCGCACGCTGCAACCGTAGCCTCCGGCACCGGCGACGCGCGCGCGTGTGCGCGCTCTTGGAGGCCATGGTGCAAATATGGAGCTTCCTACCAAAATTACCACCGTAACTCTGGCGTTAGTGTCTACGGGAGATGCAAGCATGGCAGTTCAGCCGACGTGGGAATGGTGGTTAGTGTACATGGATTTGCCTAAACTTCATCCTTCTGACCTCAAACGGTTTTGTGACTTTGCAAGCTGATCGTTTCCAAAACGATAGTGCTTCATAAATGACACAACTCGCAGCGATTATATGCACGCTCGCAGAGCCTTATTACCTTGTTGGTTTAGAAAAAAAATGGGATTGCTTCACAATTTAGGCTAATCAAGGCAGATAAACCATAGTAAAGAAGACCACAAGAACGTGTGACGTCACAAGCACGAAGATACGCAAATCCATATAGCCAACCATCATTCCCATGATACCAGAACGGTCGCAGCGCCTGAGTTGCCTCTAGTAATTTTTGTAGGAAACCCTATGGTTGCAACGAAGTAGATAAGCATACATACGTAGCGATAAACGACCGAAGTTACACAAGCATACTGGCAGAAAATGTGCACAGAGCAATTGGCAGCGCATGGCCGAACATGCCCATTAAAACCTACCGAGAACCAAGCACACTGGGCCGAGTCTGGCGAGCGCGGGGTCACGTGTTGCGCCAACTTTTGAAAGCACGAGTGGACAGAAAAAAGTGAAGGCGACAGCTCCACGCGTGTAGATTGGCTTGCAAAGGCTGTACGCGGGACGTAGTGGCAGCGAGAAGAACATCAAGTGGCTATTGTGCCGCTGTCCTTGATTTCGATCACATGGGCAAACGCCCCCCAACGCATTGTGATGACTAGACGATCGCCCGTTGTCCGTGCAGGCGCTACTCGGAACATCGCTCTTCGGCCCGCAAGGCTGTGAAGGCATTTATGTGTTCCATGAGACCGGCCTGTGCGAACGCCTTTGACGGATTTGTGCACCTGCAAGCGCGCGCTAATTCACCGCGTATCTTCTTCCCCATCGTATCTATCTATCTATCTATCTATCTATCTATCTATCTATCTATCTATCTATCTATCTATCTATCTATCTATCTATCTATCTATCTATCTATCTATCTATCTATCTATCTATCTATCTATCTATCTATCTATCTATCTATCTATCTATCTATCTATCTATCTATCTATCTATCTATCTATCTATCTATCTATCTATCTATCTATCTATCTAGCTAACTAGCTAGCTAGCTATCTATCGTGCGAATACATGCAAAATCGTCCCGCGACTGGCCGCTCGAGGCAATCTGCGTGCATTCGCGGGCTTGTTTCGCGCTCATAAAAACGCTTTTATTTAGCATGTATTGGGCGACAGAAAACTGTATCGGGAGTTTTTTCATGTTGCTCTACAATTTTCTCATTGACACTTTTTATCTAACTATATTATTGGAGAAGTTGAATAACTAATTAAGGCTAAATTATCCGGAATGCAAAAAAAAAGCTGTGCAACTTCAAGCGACGGCAAGCAACACTACTTTGGTTTTGTCCTGCTACATGGCATTTGCATATTTCGAAGTGTCGGTGCAGGGTAGCCAACGGGAGGTTTTCCTGGTCAACATCCCTGCCTTCTCCCTTTCTTTCCTCTTCCTCCTTGGCCTTCCTCCACGCCTACAAGTTTCTCTAGCTTTCGTGGGAAGTCGTATATACTTTCACGTCAAATGACATACCTGAAACGTCCAGCGCATTAATTATTTCGCACGGAGAAAACGAAATGTGAACATTTCGGCCCCGCGGATACATGCACTGTTCGCCAAGCGCTCTGCCGAGTCAAGCTGATTAACGAGCGAGCGTAACAAGAACGATAAGGAAAAACATACAAATATGTGTTACCTCCCTAACTTAGGGCCAGCTTTCAGCTACGAAGCGTCGACAAAGCAGCGTCATTTAGTTATCTAGGTGATGAAGCGGAGTTCAGTATCTCGGGTCTGCGTAACACAATTCCTCGCGTTCTGAGCTGGGACCATTTGTTCTCGGTGATAAATAACGTGCTTCCAAGTTTCTGCCCTCCCTGTTGCCCGTACTGTCCATTCAACGAAAAGCACATTGAAAAGCGCCTGAAAGTACCTTATTACTAGGGGTGTGCGAATATTCGAAATTTCGAATACGAATCGAATATTTTCCTTATTCGAAGCGTATTCGATTCGAGAAATGCATATTCGTAAATTCCTGAATATTCGAGGACGGCCGAATAATGGTCAAAACGGCGAATATTCGGACAGACTGTGAATAATTGAGCAATTAACGAATTATATGCTTGCTCCACATTCTCCTAAAAACATGTTTATTCATTGAATGCTTCACATGATCCGCTCATTATCTGTATGCTCTGCATCAAGATGGCAAGTTGGGCCAGTTTGTTGGGATTCATAGTAAGGTTCGTTACAGCGAAACACAAAACATGGACAAAAGAAGGTATCAAACGACGACACAGCGTTACAGCACTGTGATCTGTAACGAACCTTACAATGAATGTGTACGCTCTGTTCCAGTCTATCTGCATCAGGCCCATCAGACATGATCAGTTTCAATTTTTTTTACCAAGCTTTATTCCAGGGCTCTTTCATAACAATATATGATGTACTTTCGGGCTTTGTAAGTATGCGCAATAATATATGCACCTAGAAAATGTTACCTGGACTAATGTTGTCACATTCCATAGAGAGCCCTTACTTTCTGAACATGTTGAGCAGTCAATTTTCCTTCGCGATCATCTGTAACAGGCGTTTACCTGACAGAGCTTTACCTGACATTACCTGAGTGCATTACCTATAATGAGTGCCTCTTTAACCTGAAGCAGCCTCGTAAAATGTAATATTATTTTTAAAAGGGTGATAAAGCTATTGTTACCTCGTTTTGCAATTTTTAATACTACACATATATTCGATATTCGATTCGATATTCGAAGACAGTTTTGCGCCTTATTCGTATTCGATTCGTATTCGAAAATTTCAATATTCGCACACCCCTACTTATTACGTGAGTTGGAACAAATTCGAAATTAAAAGAAAAGAAAGTGATGTGTGATCGGAAACTATAAAAAATGAGCGCCTTTCTCACGTAACTGCTGGTGAAAGAAGCTCAGCAGTATCCCTCGCGCTATTCATTTCTCGAGCTATAGATATAAATTTGGACTGATTAAATTCGTTTCTTGGATAAAAATAAATCAGAGGCCCCTTTCTGACGCATCAATCATTTCGAGATAAGAAAACGAAGGGGAGCCACCTTTTTTACCCTTTCCCCCGCTGCTCATCAGTGCTCACGTGTTGTGAAAAGCTCGAGCAGAAGGCATTAGGCAATCCGAAAAGTTCTTTGAACCCTGCTTAGAAGCCTCACCAGTAGCTGCCCCTGTCGGCGCTGTAGTTGCTTCACTCTCGTGATAAATATGTGGAGGGTTAAGCGTTGTGGGTGCCCGCTTTCTTTAAAGCACAGCTGCCGTTTTCTTCTCTCTTCATTGCAGACGCCCGCCGCCGTCGCGGACGACGTTAGCGGGTGACGCTGAGAAAGCCCAAGGCTGCCGGGGACGAGGTTAGCGCGTCAGGTGCCGCCATCTGTGGCGCCCGCCAAGCACTACAAAGGTCGATGCGGGAACGGCATGGTGGCGGTATGGTCGCACAGCATGGACAAACGGTAAGGCGGCAATATTTGAAAAAGAACAAAAATATATCGTTGTGCCGGCCACTAACGAGGCCCCGTTGATGACAGAGGTTCGACCGCTACAATTGCGATGTTGTGCAATAAAGTCGCCAGCTTTGTTCAAACAATGCCTACTAAAAAATAATTATAATTATAGACGTCCCCATAGAACCGGCCTCCCAACGTGACGTCACGGCTCGAAGCTCAGCGGCCTGGCCTTCTGTCATCCTGGAGGCGTGGAAAGAATTCTTTAAGTGTTTTGTTATTATGCACTCAGCTTGAATCAAAATATTTATTATCAAGTTTATTTAAAGGTTACCAGGCAAGTTAAAAATGTACAGAAAAGTGTCTCGTAATCGACGATTGTAACGGGACCCTCGGTTATTAAGCAATGTAGGGAAAAATATACAAGGTGCCAAAGAAAACAAGAACACGTAAACTAATGCAAAAATGTCCATTACAAGAGCGATCTATACAATATAATGCTACAACGCATAATGAAACAATAAGAAAGGAAATAGAAAAAAAACGCTAGAAAAGAATTAGACAACTCAGTAATAAATAAAGAAAAAAGTGCATGCAAATGTTCGCAAGGATAAAAACATGCGAAAAGGAAAGATTTTTAAAGCACAAAAGTCGAATAAATTAGGACAGCGTTCTCTTAGAGCATTATCGACTTGTTTGCACAGCGCAAAATACGAGGACTGAAGGAAGAACATAACACAGGCGCTGACTTCAACTGATCTTTATTTGCAAAATCGCCATAACTGTATACGTGAGCAAAAGTAATGAAAAAGGAACTTTTGCATTATGTAACACATGAACCCCTATTGCATCACAGCTAAATACTTGATTTCGTTTTTGGCGAGGGCAATAGATGGCATGCTGGTGCGAAGGTCACCCAGCCGCTGTATCTTGTCAGCCTCTATGATTTCACGTGTAAGCTGTTCTCAGTGTTTGGAAATTACAGCGCAGTTTACAAACTCAGGGTCACAATGGCAGTCTTAGCAGCGAATGTCAAGATGACCTAGCACGGCGGCATAAACATTGTAAAAATGCTCTCTCAATCGCTCATTTAAACATCTGCCTGTTTAGCCAACGTATTTCTTTCCGCAAGTCAAGGGAATCACGTAAACCCCCTCCCCCCCCCCCCCCCCAAGGGTGCATGCTTCAAACCGATTCCTATGGTTAGTAGTGCAAATATTTCGTCGTGTGGCATGAGCATTCACACGCTTACAGAGCACTGCTTGTAGCACCTACTTAGCACCTACTTCACTGCCTATTTTCTTCAAGCTGTGCGATATCTTGTGCAAGGAAGGGAGCACCGCGACTGGCTCTGGCAGCGCGGTGAGCTGGTGCTTTGTCTCCCAGCTTGATCTTTTTTTTTAATAACTTTTCTGCGACTGAAACTAACAAAAGCTCGGGGAACCCAGCATATGTTAAGCGGCAGGCTTGCGCTTGGAGACTGCGCGTTAAAGAGTGGAAGAAAGACTTGTATAGGGCATTTGTGAAGCAAAGATTTACAATGCCCCGTTTAACCAGCTTGGAATGGGCGGACAGATAAGACAAAAGTGGCTTGTTACCTCTGGGCTCGTACATCCAGAAAATGTGATCTCGAGGGATAGTAACCCCCGTATTCAGAGATGCATCTTAACTTGAAGCCCATGCTTGACTTTATATAAATTACGCCTGATGAGAACGCGCCCAAGACACTCATTGCGCTTCCTCTGTTGCGTTCACGACAGGCGTCATTTAAATGAAGTCAAGCGTGGGCTTCAAGTTACGATACATTTCTGAATACGGGGGAAGTCGCAAATCTAAAAACGTTAACCGAGTCATCTACGGTAGTTCATGCGTCAGGACAAGTGGCGACAAGCACTCATTGAATCGGCTAAGTACATCCGAAGCAGCAGGCTCAGAACCTTGACCTTCACACGCAAAAAGTAACAAGAAGTCATCCACAAAACGTAAAACCTTCACAACCACTGTGTTATCAAGGCGGCCAGCAAGAAGTCGGTCATGGTAAGCGAGAAAAATGTCGCTTAAACTGGGTGCAATGCATCCACCAATACACACAGCGTTTTTTTTTTGTCTTTTTTTTTGTCGATATTGGCGACATGTCGATATTGAATCACCAACTCACCCAAGCTTCCACCTTATCACCTTAGAGCATAACCGGGACAACAACAAAAATAAACTCAAAGGGCAACAAATATTAACTACCTGGAAGAAATAATTCACGGATATTTCTGAATACATAAAATCAGGGCACCATTTTCAATGTTATAAGAAATTGTTCCAAAACCTGGTGACTGAATAGGCAGATATCATTTTCCCATAATTTCTGGTCATTTTGTGTAACAGAAAATTATTATTATGCGCAAATCACTGCAGGTATTGTTCTTCAGCATACCGTCGTTGATAATATCATGACGTAGATCTTTCTATAATAACTTACGAACAGCATAGCGAGGTTGTAATTGAATAAGTTGCGAATAGGTAAAATGTTATTAGTGCGGAGATTTGTACTGGCGTCCAAGATTCACCATGAATAATGAGGAAGGATTAATTCTGGATGTATTCATCGGATGAGAGATCACTTTCATGTGTACTTCCCGTGCAACAATTCCATAGGTAAAATGACTATGTACTAATGCAAAATAAAGCGTAATAGTTCTAGAACGGACTAGAACACGAGTTGTGGGGGTCGTAGAACATAGAAACCTGGAAAAGCTTTGACTAGACAAGTTCTTTGTGCGTGCGTGCGTGTGTGCGTGTGTGTGTGTGTGTGTGTGTTTGTGTGTGTGGGCGGGGGGCTTATATAGCACGTAGGCTTGACCGATGAAGTATTGACAGTGAGCGCACTCGGGCATGGCGTAATCAAGAATGCATTCTGGCATAAAACATGTAAATAATGAAAGTGGAAAAGAAGGTAGGCAACTAATAATAAGAATGCATGTGTCATCGCATTGTTTCTTGTATTCTAATATACAGATATATATATAAGGCAATAGATATGTGTTTCCACATATCTATTGCATTCGTTTATCCATATACCAAGGTATTTATATTCTGTTACCCGAGGTATTTCCTGGCCCTGTATCTCCACTGTCCGCTCACTGTTTTCATTGAATACCATAACACCCCATTTTCTAACACTAAATTTCAAACCTGCATTGTTGCCTTCCTGTCCACAGGTATTAGCCAGATGTTGCAAATCACTTTGCTTGTTAGCTAGCAACACAATGTCGTGCACATAAAATAAACCTGGGAGTTGCTGCTCTACTACTGTATCCACCTGTTTGCATGAGAGATTAAAACCGATATTACTTCCTTCTAGCTCCCTCTCCATCCTCACCATGTACGTACATCAAAAACAGCAGCGGGGATAAAGAGCACCGCTGCCTCAGTCCCTTGTTGATACGAACTTTCTCCTCGCTCCTCATCCCTTCCCATTCAACGCACACGGTATTTTCTAGGTAAACCTCTCTCAAAAGCTATAGACAATCGTTACCTAAGCCTTCCCCTTCCAGAATGTCCCCCAAAATATTGAGGTCTACGTTGTCGTAGGCTCCTGTAACGTTTAAAAAGGCCACATACAACGGTCTGCTTTCTGCTTTTGATATTTCAATACACTGAGTAAGAACAAACAAGTTATCATCCAGACGCCTACCTATTCTGAAGCCATTCTGAACCTCTCCCAAAATGTCATTATTCTCTGCCCGTGATTGAAGCTTTAATTTGATTGCCTGCATTGCCAGCCTGTATATTACCGATGGTCAATGGTCTATACGAGTGAATTTTGTCTTTCTCCCCCTTACCTTTATAAATTAAATTCATTCTACTTTGTCGCCAACTGTCTGGTATTCGTCCATCTTTTAAAGTTTTTTCCCACTGCTTTCACCAGAGCTTCCTTACTTTTTGTCCTAGTTCATTTATCAGCCTAACGGGAATCTCATCTAGCCCTGTGGCTGTGCGCTTAGGAATTTTCTCTTCCGCTTTCTTCCAGTTTAAATTTGTCAGCACCAGCTCCTTTTCCACTTGGGTCTCTTTCATGCTCCTTTTTTTTTCAAATACAACCTCGTCATTGCCTTCGAAAGATTCGGCTGTTACTTTTCGGATGTAATTTATTGCCGCTTCTACTTTCAGTCTGTTTTCATCTTCGTCTAGGATATGTTGCTGCATTGTTGTTGACTTCCTGCCTAGTAATTTTATGTGGTTCCAAAATATTCTAGCTGTGGCCTTCTTTTTCTCACGTACTTGTGACAACCAACACTCACTTTCGCCTTTTAATTTTTCTTGCACCAGTATTTGAACCACAGACTTTTTCTCCCGGTATATTTCCCATTTACTGGTTACTTCATCCTGCGGGAACTGCGCCTTCTTTGCCTGCCTGTGCTCTCGAGATGCTTTCTGTCGTTCGGCGATCGTTTCTCGCACCTCCTTGTTCCGCAACATACAAAGCGCCATCTCTCTTCCCTGTGAAGAAATAAGTAAGCTCGCTTGCGTCTCATCTCGGTAGAGGGAGCTTGCTTCGCTTCACAACGGAATTTCGCGTCCATGCGCTTGCTCCCCATCGGACTCCCCATCGACTCGCGAACTGCTCGCGCCATCTATCCTTCGTCCACGAAAGCCAATAAACGGAGTTCTCCAAGCCCTCGCGGGAGAGTGCTTGCGTGCCGCGCGTTGTTAGTTGAGCGCTGCCGGCCGGTTCATAAGAGGGCTGCTGGCTCACTGCAGCCGCCCTCAGTGTGAACTCGTGACTGCCTGCTGGTCATCAGCCCAGTGCACAGTTAATCTCGGGGCCTCCTGCCAGACGCTTCCGTCCTGAGATTTCGCCATCAGTGGGTAATTAAGCAGAGTGGGTGCGATGTCAATAATAGACCTGCGCAAAGCGACGGGCTCTCCGGTTCGCTTAATATCGAGGGGACAGTCGAGCTGAGCCACGCTCAGCGCTATGTCGGCCGTCTTTAAAGCAAGATATCGAACCAGAATTGAATGCAAGAAACCGCTGTTTTTTCGCAAGCCTGATTTGAAACGCAATGTTACAATTTTTTACATGCAAAACATGAAAATGTGGCTAATGTTTACAGCTCGAAGTTGTTCGAAACTATTTCATACCTGCATCGACTACGTGTTCGTATTTTTTGGCTCGGCCGTGCTATGCATTTGAAGTGCGCATGGTACTGCTGTCATTCTAATGAACTAGTCGCAGTTTTGTCTGGTTTCAACGCTTCTCAAAAACAAAATAACATAGGCAGCGAAGCAGGCTCAGTTGATAAGGTGGTCCAACCAATGCCGTGGTGAATATAGCTTTATGGAGCAAATACCTAGATGGCGCTGACATTTAGTTCTCGTTAAAACCCCTTGATAATTTGAAACTAGCGACACTCTCCTCCTTGTGGTGCTTTCCTCCTCGATTCTCCTTGCCCGCCGGCTGCGCACGGCACCCTTTTTCTCCTGGGCTCCCGTGGACGGGCCATATGGACGGGCCGCAGCATTCTATGGAGGCGTGTAATGTCGCGCGGCAGCGGCTAGCGTTACTGAGTTCAAAGAGTGGCGGTACTTTCAAATTATCAAGGGACTTTAGTTCTCGTTAGTGTTCCTGTATATGCTCTATATACGGGCACACTAGCTCTCGTGCTACTTGTTTTCGCGTGGCGCGAAGCACGCCTTCTGTGCCCTATCTCTACGTCAGGAACACTGTGGGCTCGAAGGAGCGGCAGTTGGCCAAATGGTGCCGTGTTTGAGCTGCTGAAAACGATTAAAGGATGTACTTCGATTACATATGCCTTCACCAGCAGCCACGGCGTTCCGTGATTAATAGCACGGTCCGATTGGCTGATGAGCGCCGTTCATTCTCTGGTGTTTTTCTTTTAAATTGGCTCATGGCACAATGCCTTGGTGGGGCACTTATGCATTTCATTAACGATGGTTTACTCTCAGCCGCAACACAAAAGCAGTAACAAGATTGGAACAGAACGTAGTGACAAGCAACATCGTGTTTTGCGACGTTGCTGTTGCCCATTTCGTATCCACGCTTAAGGAGCTTGTTGGCATGAACTCATTTCATTAAAACTTTACAGCCGAGTCCATCTTGCGTTCTTTCATCACCAAAAAACATCCAACGGAAAATCTGAGGACCTTTCTCGTGAACAGAGTTAATTTTTTATAAAATTTGACGCAGCATTCGTAAAATTGTAGAACTAGTCCAAATGCAAAAACTTTACAAAAAATTCTGAAGACTAGGAAGGTATCCCGTACTAATCCTGCCATAGGGCGCAAGAGGAGCGCTGGAGAAGGACGCGCACAGAAAGACACTGCTGTAGCTCGACACACCTCAATGGTGGTTCATCTTACGCAACTACTAGATTCATCGCCCCTAAAGTAACGAAGCAACCGGACCGCAAAGCTAGCCAATTGACGTCAAATTAGTATGGCTGCCATCTGGACATTTTAACGCTCAATTACGATTCATATTTATCGTATTTACGCATTGTCGAAATGCGTAAAGGGCCCTTGCTAGTACCTTTGCTGACGACAGAAGAAAATAGCCGAAAGTATGGGATGAGCGTAGTAGGGCGAGCCACGAACCTGGTTCCTATCTGCTTCCGAAATGAAACGATGAAAGCTTGCTTCGAAGTTGACTCCTGAAGGAAATGGTACAGTTCAGACACGTTTGATGTCAGAAGCATTTTGTGTCATTGTTACCAGACCCTATGTAGCCAGCGAATTCGAGCAGTAACTGTATTTGCGAAGACAATCAAATCCTCATTTTCAGAGTAACACCAGTTATGGATTCGCTCATCTTTTGGTGTGTTTGTTCGTCGATTCATTCTTATTGTGCCCCACAAGGCAAGCTCTTTTGCGGAAAACTCCGTTATTGCTTCGGCTGCGTGCGTTCATGGCGTGCGAGTGTTTCTTCTACATTAGCAACAGTCACGAAGCACCAACGGTAGCGACAAAGTGTTGTATATTATAAGCTCAACGATGGCTGCGCGATTTCGTGAGGTGTCATGGCGAAAAACGCAAAGGACAAGGACGGAGGGTGGGAAATGACAGGAGTGCTGACTCTCAAATAAGCTTTGAAGGGCTCCAAATTTTTTGCCTTCAATATGGCGGCGTCAGTCAACCATCTATCGCATTACCACGTAAGGAAATATGATATTTTCAGTATTCCTGCGTGCGTCCATCTTCACAATATGCGGCAACCTGAACACGTGATTTACATTGCAATTGATATCAATTTTTTATTGTTGTCACTTTCATAGATTGATTGTTTCTCACCGCCAGGTGGCCTGACTGAAGGGCTATATAGATCGTATGGGAAGTGCGGAATGGCAATGAAGAGGTGGAAATTCACCGAGGATTGAAGCATGAATGTCTTCTGTCTCCAGTGTTGCTCACGCTTTGGTTAATGGCATAGAAAGACGACAGAAAGCAGCGAATTAGGGTTTAATTTATTTTACATTCGTAATTTGCAAAGGGTGCAACAGAAGGTCTCTGAGCTTACGTATGCGAACGACATAGTGCGACTAGCTGACAATGGAATATATTTGAAGAAATTTTCGAATATGTGTGGCAACGCAGGGATAAATCTGTGAGTTAAATTTAGCACAGAGAAATCAAAAATTATTATCTTTAATGAACGATCAATTAGGTGGTGTCAATTCAACCGCAAGCCACACCCATAGCGACGGAATATAAATACCTCGGCGTATACATAAACGAAGGAAAGATTTACTCAAGCACCCACCAAGATAATCCGAAAACAAAGGGGAAGTGGATTGTAGCAGTAATGAAACAGAGCACTTTGGGGCTACACATATATGAGATGGTGCATGGAATCTGGAAAGGACCAATGGTACCAGCGCTAACGTCCGCATATGCCATTCTGTGCTTAAAATCATAAATGTTGTCGGGCTGTGAAGTAAACCAAAGTTCTGTAGGCTGGCTGGCTTTGGGAGACTGCTGTAAAACCACAAGTGACGCACTGCAGGGTGACATGGGCCTCTTTTGAAGCCGTAGAAGTGCAGAACAAAATTAGTTTTGAAGAAAGGCCTCAAAAACGTGGATGAAAAAAACATGGGTGGCTAAACTGAAAGAGCATTCGTACCAGAAAAGCGTCGACACAAAACGGAGGAAGAGGTCAAGAAAGTTGGCAGCCAAGTACAGGGTGATTGAAAGGGTAAAGAGCCAACCACGTGCCATGAAAAAGAAAGTGAGCGAAACAGACAGTAAATTGGATGCAAAAAAAAGTGGAAACAGAAAAGGGCATGTATATATACAAGAATGAGCAGAAAGAAATTTGAAAGGAAATCCTGTACGATAACACAAAGACAAGTGCCTTGCTATTTGAGGCTCCAGCTGGTTGCCTAAGTGCAAAAACATACAGAAGCAAATATTCGCAACAAGATTAGGCATGTGCCTGCTTCAGCAAAAGAATCGCAGACCACTCAGCACATCTCAATGTAATGCGAAGGTTTCACCCAGTGTGATCCATAGGTAACGTACACCTTGGTGAAGCGGTTGGATTAAAACACAGCAGCCGAGATACGCAAGAGACGTTTAGAGTATTGGTGGAAAATAATACAGGCAAAATGTTGAGAGAACCGGCTCCGGTACAGGCTTAGGTAACTATGCAATGCAGATTTAGAACTTTTAAGAAAAGAAAGTATTAAGAAGATAGAGGAGGCGACTGCGATAAATGTAGTAACGCTCGATTAGATCAAGCAGACTGGGCTTGGTAGGCCGCAGCCCGTTACGAAGGTGGTCAAAACAAAAATCATCAGTATCATCATATGCGTTTTGCTGTTCAATAAGTTGCTTAAGAGGCAGCGCTCTGTACTATCGTTTCCCACCCGTCGTCGTTGTTTTCCACGCTCTTTCACCACGTCGTTGTTTTAAATCGAATATCGCCGTTTCTGTGAGGCTGGATATTATATTCGGTATTTCAGTTACTATTTTAGACGAAATGGAAAACGGCGAAAGTAACGTGGGCAGAGACTGGAAAGACACAACACCATGGTATCTCCTCCCGCTTCTTGCCCTGTTTCTCATTCCTTACGTGTATATACCAGATGAATTCCCTAGTCCAAAGTCGCGCCATTTAGCTGTTGTAATCAATATCGTCGTTGTAAAGGTAATCGCATCGAAGCGCCAGCCAAGAAGCGACGTCAAAGTAATGGCACCCAAAAGCGGTTTTTTATACTCCGTTCCCTACATAGCAGTCAATGCTGTCGAAGCTACGCAAGAAGTTCTGCCAAGAAAATTTATCATTCCTCGCGTTCCGTCCATGCTTGGCTTCGCGCCAACGGCGTTCGCTCGCGCGAGCATGCACGTGAGGCTAGTCGCTGCGGGTTGCAAATAAAAATACCGAAAAGAACGAGAAAAATGAGAATGTTCTAAAACAATGCATTAGCAGCCGTATACTGCAATTTGTTTGTTTCTAAGAATTAAAACTTGTTTCATACAATACTTAGCCTACATAAAGAAAATACAGTTGCGCGCAATTGCGGTCGAAATATGTCGAACTATATTCAAGTGCGAACGAAGCCACTGCAACAAGTCTCTCTAGCCTCCACAGCGTTGACTGCTATGTACGGAACGGAACATAGGTCACTCGCAGTGTTTTACGACAGAGGGTTGTCTTTGACGCAGAACAAGAGAAGAGTTTTCCGTGGCCGCGTAGCCGGAGTAAGACACCAGCAGATTCGTTGGTCCGCGTCAATGTTGCAGCAACGTCATGTGAGGCTGGCATCACGTTGTAACTGGTAGTAAAAACCAAAGCTGCGACAACCGCCATAGGGAGGTATCAGACTGGATAACAGCAACCGGGGCTGTAGCGTGAAACTGCGCGTTAGAAGAATCAGCGACTGAGATATTGCGGAAGACACAAATTAATGTTGGAAATCCCAACGATGCAATAGCTAAGCTATAATGGGAATGGATTTCACTGATCTGCCTTTACTCACCGAACTATCGAAGCCATCGTGTTCTCTAAATGCATGAGGGCAGAACGTTTCTGTGCACACGCGTAATCATTGCATGCATATTCTTGCTTTCATTTCATATTGTTGCTTTTCATTTTGATTTAAGCAAATATAAGCAAAGTGTCTTGCTTAATTCCCCGGCTACACCGGGGATACATATTACGAGCCTCGTGTACCGCATAAACATAGAGAAAGAAACGAAGCTTCAATACACATTTGCAGCTCTCCTAAGTTAAGCCAGGAAAGATTTATTTATTTATTTTATTTATTTATTTATTTATTGATACTGCAATCCCCACCGGGATTTTAGCAGGGTGGGTTACAATACATGAGAAAATACAACATAATGGCAAACGAAATATATGTACATGCTTAGGTCACAATCAAGAAAGAATAAAAGAAAAATTAAGCAAAACATTTATCAAATGTGCAAATGAAATAGACGAACACTCAACGTATAAATCATATAGACAGTCACTATAATATAACCAATTATGTTTCAGCCATCAAGAAGGGATGCGAAAGTTGACAAAGAGTCTGCTTGAACGATACAGCTGCTGAGATTATTCCAGTCTCTGACTGTTCGTGGAAAAAATGAATACTTGAAAGAATCATTATGAGAACGAAAAGGTGTTATTGTTAGTTCATGTCTTTGGCGTGTCGAATAACCGGAAGAAAATGTAATCCATTCGCTAACGTCGACTTTATAGTGCCCCTTAACTAATTGATATAAAAATTTTAGTCGCGATTTGCCACACCTTGCGCTTTGCATGACCCACATTCCCAGCAAATATAAACTTAGTCTAACGTACAGTTACCTCGTGACGTTGGGATACATAGCTTAAGACGGCCGCATGACACTGTGGAAATTGTTGTTGTTGTTGTTGTTGTTGTTGTTGTTGTTGTTGTTGTTGTTGTTGTTGTTGTTGTTGTTTTGAAGGCTATACTTCATTCACACGCACTTAACTTCGCACGCAGATTAAACGTAACGTTATCCTCAGTTACGCTAAATTTCGTCTCGTTAAAGTTGGTAGTTCTACCACTGAAACGGACGATCTTAGCTGCCAGTAAAACACACTCATAACGCTCTGGAGCCCTTGCATATGTAATTTATTGCAAAGGCCTCTATCAACCCGCCCCATTTCGAACTTTGCCTGCACATCACTCATGACTTCACTCACATCACATTCACATCACTCATGACCAAACCTAAACAGGGTACCTAATTTATTTCACTGAAGACGCTGCGGAAATGTACTGCGAACCTGATATAATGCATGAAAATGCCGGGAGAAAAAACGAGAATTCAGCAATTATTTGAAAATCTCCTAATTAAACCAGAAATGTTAAACTTTCGTTGCACATTGCACTTGCCATCAAACATAAACATCGTGTAACGTAACGCAGCATTCTTTTGGGACGTCGGAAAGCACATACGATAACGACTATCTAAACGCCTTGATGCATTTGCTAAAGGAAATACTTTACGAAGACCGCGCTTGGTTGCCACGCATTCAACTTTGCACGTAAGCTTTCCATAGCATTCCCCTCATTTTAGTTAAATTAAATCTCACAGGCATATATATACTTATGCTAGGGCGGTGGTATAATATTTGCACCACTGGTAAAAAACACTCATAACATTCCGGAGCACTTGCATGCGTGATGCATAGCGAAACCCACAATGAACTATCACACTCATGAACTTTGAGTACACATTACTTATAATGTTCCCGTGATTTTCGCCAAATATAACCATGACACCTTAGTTATTTCGCCGAGGACGCCGGAGAAACCGACGACAAACGTCGTGTAGCTCATGAAAATAGAAAGAAAACAAGGACTGGGTTTATATTTTCAGCGCTCCTAAATAAGACGAAAAGGTGTATGTTGCATAACGCATTACACTTTACATGCAACTTCCCCCCTCCCCCCCAACGCCCTTCCCCCGCCCCTATTTTCATCCACCTTTTCACTAATCTTAAACTCGGTGTCTTTTACAGCGATATTAGGATCTCGGAAACCTTGTGGATAACGTCAGTATGACGCTCCGGAACGGTTGAATAAATAATTTTCTGCATTGACTGTGGCTATACCCCACAAATTCAAAATTTATTTCTCGGCACTCACAACATGCTTGCTACTTAAGCGAGATAATGAGTACGAGTCATTGTTCTCCGAAGAGACCGGGAAAACCAACTACACACCTCGTATAACGCATGAAAATTTGGAGAGAACGACGATGCAGTAATTATTTTAAGGCACCTAACTGGCCCACAGGCTTGAATTTTTGGTACACGTCAACCGTAGAATGTGCCCGATTGCCGCTAAATATGAAATGGCTACAGCTTCAATCCTGTCATAGACGCAGCGAAACATTGTAAGCCTTTCATACTATGCTTCTAAACATGCGAAAAAGGCAGGCTTAGTAAATTTTATTTAGCCCCTTATTAACTCACACAATTCAAAATTTTGTTGCGTATCATGTATAATGTTGTTGCCTAACATTTCCCACATTTCCACAATATGTAAAATCCGTGAGTGATCTCGTTTATTTCATTTTCCTTGAAAATCGTGAAAACAGGCGTGTAAAGTTTATGCGCTTTCTGGTCGCACTGAGGGCAACGAAGGCACTGTTGCAGTTTTTAAGTTCAACAGAGTGGCACAATTGGCTGTAGACTGAATGGGTGTTCGTAGTGCTACAATCGCTATTGTGCTGTGTTAGTCGGCGGTGATAGTAGCTGGCTGTGCTTGTGTGTCTCTGTTCCCTTTCTTCTTTACTTCCCCGTCCTCTGCTCCCCCTTGCAGGATAGCAAACCGTATTTTCACTTCTGGTTAACCTCCCGGCTTTTCCCTTTTCTTCTGCCTCACTAGACGCACTGACGGCTTCGTTGTAAAACTAAATTCGTCTGTCTACATTCTAAGCGCATTAATAGCCAGAGTTCTGTCCAATAACCTGTACGACTGTCGACAACATTCACTTTTGCGAGGATTGGATCGGATTGAACAAGCTTTAATAAAGGTCCTGTTGTGAATGCATTTCGCTATAGAAATCTTTATTAACGGTATTCTGGTAAACGCACGTGAACTTGGCGTTTTGGCTGATCAGCGGAGCTGCAAACATGAACGGCCTGCACGGTGCATCTACTCGATGGTGCAGAGCTTAGACATACAAACACAGAGCTAATATTGCAGTAACCAAATGTATTTTACTTCGCGGCTGGTGTAAATTTTCGGCAGCAACACGATTACACGACTGCTGAAAATTTTCACCTGCAGCAAAGTAAAATGCACTGGGTGACTGCAATATTAGCTCTGTGTTCTTATGGTTAAGCTCTGCTCCACCGGGTAGCTGCACCGTGCAGGATATTAACATTTGTGCCTCCGCTCATGAGGTAAAACACCCAGTCCGTAGGCGATTACCGGAGCACTAGTCTCGCTAAAGCTCTCCAACATTGGCCTCTTCAACAAGAGCTCTATCACGTACCCGAATATGTTGTGCGCAGTCCCGGGGACCGGACCGAGGACGACTTGGAGTCCATCTACGGCCGGTTGCGCAGCATCAAGGCCTTCCACCGGCTTCACCCGGTGCTGCTGCAGCAGCTGTGCTTCTACGGATACTACGAAGACCTCGACAGGGGTGTCACGCGTGAGTACACAACGTCTCTCGTTTGCTCCATTTGTCGCCTGCGAAGTCCTCGCAATTGTGACGCTGTTCGCAAATCTCAGGGTGGAGTTGTACGATGGGCGAACTGTTTCGTATATCCTGATATTGTCAAACTCCGTTTCTTCATACGAGTACAGTGAAGGAAAGCGACGGCTGGGATGGAATTGCTAGTCTGTATGGTACATGTTTTATTCTGCATGACTTCAATACTGTTCGTTGAAAATTGCCTTTCTTGAAGCTCACTTAACCATTGTAGGATTTTAGTATGGACGTTCGATGCAGCTGCACCCAACTAAATCAAGTATTTTGTTCAAATATTCCAGTCGAATAATAATAATAATAATAATAATAATAATAATAATTATTATTATTATTATTATTATTATTATTATTATTATTATTATTATTATTATTATTATTATTATTATTATTATTATTATTATTATTATTATTATTATTATTATTATAGAAGCACGTACTGAACAAAATATTATTTGCAAGCAGTCTGTCAAACCACTATTTTTTTTTCTTGTTTATCTTTCCGTTTATAGATAACGTGCCAGATTCTCGCTGAACCATGTAGCGCAAAAATCGGTTCAAACCAGTTAAAGCAGGTTTACAAGGTTGCGCTTGCTCGAAAAATACTGGAAGCAGAATTCCCACGAAGTTATTTTCAAGAAAAAGAAAAACTGGAATACCGAAATCGGTACAGTACAGAAGCGACGAAAGCGAGAATCACCCAAGTGAGCTTCACGTTTCCTGCACACAAGGTGTAGCTAAATCGGCTGTACTCGCGAGTGTTCCGAACTAAGGGCGCCGGGTAGCTAAAGAAGCTGTCACCATACCGTTCGGTTTTCCTTGCAGTCGTTGTACATTTGGTCAGCATTACGGCTGATCGTGATCCATGTCATTAAAACGACGGAGCGTTGTCAGAGTATTGGGATTGCCACAAACTGCCCTTTGACTTTCCTTTATAGAAGCTTAGATTTCCGCTATCCTGGATGGTTTGTTTGTTTTCTTTCCGTCTCTCTTTCTGTAGCCGAATCAAAATTTTGAAATTACAGCTATTTGAATCATGGCTACGTTATGCTAACCGAAATGAGTGTGGGGACTGGCATATCCTCCAAATAAGAAGTAATTTGGGCACTTATGTGGGTAATTAACAAGTTACATTAATTACCTGCTGATGAGTTATCTTGGGTAGGTTACGATAACGAGCACGTTAGAGCCGGTACTCGACATTATATACACGACGGATTAAATTTTAATCAACCGCGACGCGATCTTCTGAAACGTGCGCCAACAAGTAGTTCATATTCGTAAGCTCGCTACCAGCGGAACTGACTCAGAAAAAAAACCTGCTATGTGAAGCAGGCTTGCCGCCTTGCATTTAGTCACGCTTGTTGAGTTGTTGAGTTGAGTGGTTGTAGGCTACTGGTGGGATTCGCCTTGCAGTTGCTGCCGGCAATTGCTCCACCGTAGCGACACTTAAAATACATAAATCATATAAATCAGACACAGACCTCCCAACTACACATAGTCACTCCTAAAGTCCCCATGTGGAGGCCAAATCCGTATCCTGCAGGTAATTTCGTCACGCTGACACTGTCACCACCTGCCCGGCCCCATTCGGAAGTGCCAAGCTTGTTCGTTTGTTTGTTTTGTTTTGCATCTGCTTATGGCTCCTATCCACTATGTGGTTTTGGCCAGGATTCGGGTGGAATTAGAAGTGGTTTAGTACTGACTAGAAAACAACGAAGATACTTACGAAAAAATCCATGGAATGAGAACTCAGATGTGCTGAGAAATAACAAGTGCTTCAAGTTTGACAAGAAAACAACCTTGCAACAATTATTCATCGGCTGCGCATACATCTCTAAGACAGTGTCTAATGGAAGACGCTTCCAGAGAAAGAATTTCAGCAATTGAAACATTCACTCCAATTAGCCTAAATGTTACGCCTGCAGATCGCCATCTTTTCAGCGTTCTCTCGGCTGCAGCTCAATGTCTCGACGACGCCGATGAGGCGGTAAATCTGCACCGTCATTCCGCCACGCATGCCTCCTGGAACGTGGCAAGCCTTGCGCGGTCAGCGTTATAGCCGCCTACCGGCATAACTGTAACTAAAGAAGAAGAAAAAAATAATTAAGCGAATAAAAAAGCGATAGCGGCCCGCCTGCAGGGAGGCGGCTCGTAGGGTCGTGTCATTGGTGACGGTATGGAAACATGACGAAAGGCGTGAAGCGGTGTGGTCGACGTCCTCTTTTTGTGAGTCATTTCTCTTTCGGAAAGCCTTCGAATGTGAAATATTCGCTCGCTTAGCTCTTGGAAGAACTTGTTTAATCAAACTTTCTTCGCTCAGCTGGATAATTTCGAGGACGGACTCCTAACTACCAGTTTGTTTTCTTTGCCTAACTCGATATTTAGAAAGCTAGTTAATGTAAAGTCGTTCATTACACAAATAACTGTGTGAATTGTTAAGAGGATGCCAATCAATCTATGCATTCGAATTAAAACAACAATGCCATCATAATATATATATATATATATATATATATATATAAACGAGAAGAAAGGGGGTCAACCGAGGGACCCGATATTTATTAGTCATATATATATATATATATATATATATATATATATATATATATACAGAACCCACAACCTTCCCTCAATGCGAAGGTTGTGGGTTTGGTTCCTACCTGCGGCAAGTTGTTTTTTCATCCACTTTTATTTCGATTAATTTATCGTTTTTTTATTTCATTTATCAAGCACAAATAATTTCCCGTATGTTGTCCTTTGTGTCAGTGTTTGTTGGCTTCTTGTGATATGACTAATAAAAATCGTGACTCTCGGTTAACCCCCTCTCTTCTCGTTTATGTATATATACTCCAGAAAGTGGATGGGGAAACGGCGCCGCAGTTGCTTTTTTGATACACTTTCATTTCCAATAATTTATAATTTATTTAATTCAATTTGTACTCACATGCAATTTCGCCAATGTTGTCATTGGTGTCTTTGTTCGCTTCTTATGGTACGTATATACAACTCTAGTTTTCTTTTTTTACTTGCGCTTAGTTAAAAAAGTACGTTAAATTTATCTCACCTGACATACTATTTTCACCTCATGTTGCGCGTTATTCCAACAGATCTACATCTCTCTCTATTTCCTTCCTTTACAACCCCTAGTTGCGCCACCTCAGTGGAGGGTAGCAAACCTGAAACTCGCATCTAGTTAACCTCCCTACCTTTTTCTATCTGTCTCTCCCTCTCCTGATAGGGTGACGCCACGTCCACCTTATTTCAATACAATAACATGATAGTTTGATAGATAAAGACGTAAAGAGATACAGACCTTTATGAAAAGCTACTTGGGTACGTGTTAAAGAACCCAAGGTGGTCAGAATTGTCCGGAGTCAGGCACTACGGCGTGTCTCATATCCATATCGTAATTTTGGCAAGTAAAACCCCAAAAATGAATTATTCAGTTTTAGTCTTTTTCACTAGATTGCATTGCCAGCATAACCGCATTAAGCTTTGTTTTATTTTTTTATGTCGTCCTTCCTGCTTTTTAAGAAAAACACTTCGGAAGCACTGTTTGGACAGCTTGCAGTAAACGTTTCTAGTCCGGAAATTATTTTTTGGAAAAAAGACAGCAGATTGGCTATAACACATATATCCCATACATCATACAGACCAGTACATGTCTCGTGAAAAAATTAAATGTGCCTTTGAAGCGCCAGTACATGTTGCAGTTCAATGTATGTAAATCCTCACGTAAATTTAGTGCGGTTAACAGTACGGTCCTTTGGATCATCTCTCTCTTAGGCACTCTCATAAGGATGCTTGCTCAGTGGCGCAAGAAATTTCTACTTGTTTATTACATATTTTGTTGATAAATTCTTAGTACATTACGTTATTTTTCACTCGTTTAATTCTTCCCAATTGTTCCATTTTAACAAAGAACCTGGCATATTTTTTTTTAATGCCATCCTATTCTTGGTCAATCCCTCACAGTGGGTATGCATAATCACTAAATGAAAACAAGACCAAACAAGATTATAACCAGGATGAGGTTAACTAGGCCAGTTCTTCGTGCTCTAAATGCATTTTTTCACAATCTTTTTGAACTGTCAATTGAAAATGTCGGTCATATTACCACCGCATGACCAGTTAAGCTGCGTAAACCATTGTAAAAACAGCGTGTACTCCCTCGGCGCAGACTACCACCCATCTATGCTGATTTTTTGTTGCAATGAAAAACAAGAAGGCGTTTTTTCACAACCCACTTAACTATGGTCCTAAAGTACATGCTAGCTGGGAAGACGTAGGGCTTTCTGAAGGGGCTGCACTCATGAGGAAGAGAGTTCCACGAATGTTGATTCTCTTTCCTCGAGGCACGGGAGCTGGTCAACGTCTAGTGACACACCCTGGCTAACTAGGTATGAGATGCTCAGGCGGAACGATTTCCGGCTGAGCATGCCAGGCTAACTTCGCCTGATGCAACACCACCGCCATCACCATCAGCGCCAACGTGACGGCATGCGGTGACGCCCCAAATATACACAAGTTAGAAGCTCATAAGTCGACTTGCGGTGCCTGGCCGTCAGTCTATTACGCGCCGTAGTGGCCGACGTGTGATGTCATCGTTATCGTGAGGTAACTTTCTCCATGTGTCGACAAATGAAACTTCGCATCCATCCCCGTTAGTTTACATTATGCACTATTCGCCGGTCCGACGTCGCACCTATAACAATTTGCATGGCGTAATGAAACGCGACTGGCTGGTTACAAATCGCATCGCATTGTCATATCCACTTCCAATAATAAGCAGTCACCAGCGTACTAATGGCAAGCTGGATGCCTCCGTACGATGTTACACTGAAAACCGCAGCAGGTCCGCGGGCATTTACAAGTGTGGCCGCACGGTCGTAGGAGTGCAGTCGTTTCACGGTCGAAAGGACTTCAGTGTAAATGTCCCAAATTAAAGCGGATCAGCAATGAAAACATATCCGTTCATCTCAAATTCTTAGCTTAATGTCAGTTTCGAAAAGCACGTCCTCACAATCTATGACAAAAAGCGTCGATGTTCCAGCATATCCAGAAGGTATTAATGTGCTAGTTGCGTTACCGTTATTAATGTAAACGCAGTGTACTTGTTTGTACAAGGGCGATTTAGTGTTCGTCCGTGTGTAGACAACTGCACTACCTTCATAAGGGTAATTACATTTGCCATTTATCAGTATGACGCTTATCCCACAGCGGTGATAAGCACCGGGAGATGTTGTTGTGCGCAAACATCAACGCTGAGAACAAACATCAGCGCAGATAAAAAGAAATGAAGTGCTGATATCGGCCGTGACTGCATAACCAACTCATTTCGCCTATGATTTTGGCGACATATTTCTCTAAGCTTGCTAGGCAAAGTATTCGTACTAAATGGATACGATCTAATTGCTTCTTGAGTGCGATTCGACAATATGGACACGTGTTCTGAACTTAATATATAGGATTTTAATTTATGGGTCTTGGTAATTGCCTGTCTTTGACTGTTTTTCATTGCTGATGCTAATTTATGGACGGTTTTTCATTGCTGATGCCGAAACGCCGCTCATTACGTGGGGCTGCGGACTCGTCAAGCCGCCTACTGGCAGCATTTTTTCCGTTGTCCTTCATCTGTAATGTACATGGCGGAAATAAAAATTAGATTTGATTTGCCTCACATGATATTGCAATTTATTGTACAAGTAATGTCTGATCATTAGGGAAATTCAGCTGATCTGAAGGAATGGCACTCTGCACTGCATTCAAGCTTTACCAACTTTGTCTCCACTAAAAGAGACCCAGACGTAGCAGCCCCGAGTGAATGACTGCGCCCAGCATCTCCACTGCAATGAGCTCGTTCACATGACATAGCAGCCTCAGCCGTACAACCCAACAAATTTTTACACAAGCAACGCTCTAGAGTGGCCTTCAGGTGAATGCCGCTGTGCACTGTTGTCTGTCAGTGCCCCTGCAAGCAGGAAAATTCATTCTATATGGCGGTTCAGATCGTCGATGACATGGTCCCTTAGATGCATGAATCAGGAATAATTGCTCCAAATATGTACACGTCATCAACTGAACGTACAGAGAGGATTTTGGTGGCTGCAGGTTCTTGTCGAGGTGCTCGGTTTCAACAGAGGTCTGTGTATGCGTTTCAGGTACGAAGGAGCTCATCGCGGTGTCGTAAATCTCTTGAGCGATGTAGTTGGTTAACAGTGCTCTGAACTCTACACCTGATGGTGTCGCAGACTTGCTCATTTTAAAATACTTTTCGCTTTTAATTTCGATCACTCAATCATCTTGACAATAACTTTTACGCCACTTTAAATGGGACCTGGTAACACCATTTTCTGATCTAGGAATGTAGAAGTGCAACGCAGCTCTTTCGCCGTTTCCTTTGTGGGCAATATTCAGTATGATGGCCGGGATGATGTGAGGTGACAAGCAAAACATAATCTCCTGTATTCCACAGGTAAATTTGGAAGTGTAAAATTACTTCGAATTCAATGATATCATGAGAAGCAATGTTCCAGCCTACCCAGAAAGTATTGGTGCGCTAGTTACTTGACCATTATCATTGTAAAGGCAGTGTACTTGTTTGTACCAGGGCAATTTAGTGTTTGTACGTGTGTAGATAAGTGCACTACATTCAGAAAGGTAATTCCATTTGCCATTTATCAGCATGGCACTTTTCCCGCAGCAGTGATAAACACCGGGAGAAATTGTGCGAAAACATCAGCGCTGAGAACAAACATCAACGCTGATAAAAAGAAATGCAGTACTGATATCGCTTTTGATACGATTAATAAAAATCGGGCCCCTCGTTTATCCGTTTTTCTTCTCGTTCGAATACAATGAGCAATTTTTAGAAGGATACAGTTTCAAGTTTACAGTGACTTTCTTAATCTGCATGACCTGTCAGTTGCTCGATCTACTAAAGATGACTGAATGGCAGCAGATGACGAGGCACGCTTCTTATTGTTTAATTTGCCCTTGCTTAGTTTAAAATTTGCCACAGATAAATAAAGACTTCATTAGGCTAGTGGTGATCTAAGTAGTTTTCAAACTATGCATTTAAATATGCGAAATTCTAACGATTGATGCAAGTAGCGTTTGATCCAATTTAGGATGTAATTAACAGCAGCTGAAAAAAATATATATACATATAGCAATTTCAACATTTCTGACCCTGAGACTGTGCAGTTTAATTGAGGTGCTATTGCATAATGAATAAAGGGAAAATCAGACATCCACCCGTTCGTAGCAATTGCTACAAAGGTGTGCGTGGATGGATGTGGGTGTGTGTGGGTGGATGTCTGATTTTCCCTTTATTCATTACTTCTCTCCACCTTGCGGGTTTCCGCAGATTACTACTTCAGGTGCTATTGCAATAGCGGGTAGCCAGTAAACTCATCCTGCAGTTGCATTGTTGCAACTGGACAATATTGCCACCTTAAACTAAAATTTACGCAAAATCACTCCCATTAGACGAGTTAAGCGGAAATATTGACTTTAAAATACCGTTGCGTTTCAAAGCCGAATCTTCTTCGCTAGTTTGTCAATACTTACTGATTTAGCAGGGGCAGTTGACAGATTTCTTGTATGTACAGGGCGTTGTATACTTTCTTTTGATTTATTACGATTTTCGTAAACTTTAGCTATCTGTTTCAAAGGCCAAGTTAAATTTCATTTCTCATGATTCCCAGTAAGGTGTTTATTATTGGAAGCTACTTCATTCGAATGGATCGAATGGCAGACAACATCTGCATTTCATATTATTTTAGCCTTAGATATTGAAGTATGGTTATTGCTAAACATTTTCCTCAAACATGTGCCTCTGCCAATGCTCTCGCGTTTCCTGTATTTTACTTGTTCAACTGTTATCAGGTTATCAGGCGTAATCATTTGACTCTGCTCTCACCTTTCGTTATATATACTTTCTTGCACAGTATTCCGCCAAGGCGACCGTGGCTCAAACTGGTACACGGTGTTGGCGGGATCTCTAGATGTTCAAGTTACCCACACTGGACATTCTAAGGTAAGAACATGCATTGCAAAACTATTTACGCCTTATGTTGCGAAAAAGCCTGTGATCGTAGTCGCAGAGTTCTTGTGCTAGAGCTGCTTTCTTAAGAGCCGATATGATCCACTCGTAACGTCGGACATGTTATTGAGACGGCCCATCAAAATAGAGAATAGGAAATAGAAACAGAAAATAGCATCTGTGAGCGAAACACTTTGTGAATACTGCTCCCGGTCCCGTACTCACAGAAATTTCTCAAGCTAAAATTGTTTGTAAGAAAAAAAATTATCGCCACTCATTACGCCAGACTTATTGTTAGCTAAGGCGTTGCTAGGCGTACCAACTAATCGGAAATAACAGTTACGAGCGAAAAGCTTTGTGAGTTCAGCCCGAGAAGTTTTGTGAATTCTTGCCCTGATGTTTTGCGTCAACAGATTATTTACTGTATACGGAAAAGCTTGCGACCAAATACGGTTGCTAATATGGCCTAAAGGACAAAGAAATGCTATTTTTCGGCCTTCTTGTGTCCGTGGTTTCACGTCTGCCCTAATGTACATTGGATATCTACCAACTTCTTCAACCTGAAGTCGTTCTAATACGGTTAATGAGTTGTGCCAAGACTCCTGCCATCGTCTTGAATCAAAGTTTCACTGGAACTGTTCGAATTTGCCTTAATAAATCAGTTACGCACAATATTCAGGCAAATTCGAACAGAATTGTGCGTAACTGATTTATTAAGGCCACCATCTTGACGGCATTAGCTTTCAGCAAACGCTTTCGCAAAGCTACACGATTGCGAGTCCTTAACAGTTCATCCTGCTTATTTTTTTACGTCATGTACGCAGCTTTATTATTGAACATTTACCGAAGTGGTCGATTCTACTAGAATCAACCGGTCGTATGGGAAAAAAATAAAGGCAGAAGAGCGCGCACCCCGAAAACATTAAATATATGGACGCATATAGAAAGCTTGTGTAATACAGTATATATATATATATATATATATATATATATATATATATATATATATATATATATATATATATATATATATATATATTTATATATATGTATGTATATATATATATATATATATATTTGTGTGTGTGTGTGTGTGTGTGTGTGTGTGTGTGTGTGTGTGTGTGTGTGTGTGTGTGTGTGTGTGTGTGTGTGTGTGTGTGTGTGTGTGTGTGTGTGCAAAAAAAATGGTGCGGAAGTGACAGTTCCACTCGACTTAAAGAAGTAACTCTTTTCAAAAATAGTGGGCAAACTTCACATCATCTACACAAAGGATAATGAAAATCTAGCGGAATTATTGCGGGAGTCACAAACGAACAACGTATCACCAAATATGCCCAAGTAGACGATTCGAGCGATTGCTGTAAGACATATTCATTTAGGACTGACACTCTGGAAAATAGTGCACAAATAAGCTTAGAACGCAGTGAAGCAACACAGCTGCAGAAACGCAGCTGGTTTACGCATGGTCGCACCCGGTTGGCTACCCCATACATGGGAAATTGAGAAAGAAAGACGAAAAGGCAGCGCACACCGGCAGATCAATGTTCGCTCACAAATACAGTCACAAGCGCTGGCACAGCTCAACTGCTTTCAAGATGCCCACTAGCGCTTGTGCATAATGGCAAGAGGAGTAACACTTCGATTCAAGACTTCACATGTCACTACATCCACGGCTGCAGAACTCATGTCTCGGCGCAACGCATTTAAATTTATTGGCACAAGAAGTCCTGGTGAATGGCCCGTGTTTTTCTGCCTCCATATTGGCTTTACACTGTGTGCAGTCAGTTCACCGACGTAGATCTCTCGAACCACCGACGAACGAAATCGTTAAGTTTTACCGCGTTGAACAAAAAGGCTACGCAATTATTTTCCAGTGGTTACCTGGCCGTTGCGGGATCAGTTGAAATGATCACACATGGAAAGCTGTGCGAGCGTCGCATGTAGGAGAACACAGCGTTCCCATTCCTGTTCCGAGGAAAGACGCTAGAAGGCAGCTTCGGCGCCTGGCAGGCACGCCCTCTTTAGCAGAGTGGAACAACCCAAATATAAGGCGTACCAGGCTACACGATCCTTCACTCCAGCTTGGGCTTCATGGACGTGAGGCATCGTTTATATGCAGGTTGGGGTTGGGGGTGGCTTCCGTTAACGCTTACATTATGTTCAATGGTATGTCTCACAGTGTGCGACGCCAGCGACAGCGAAGAGGACATTGAGCATTTATTCTGGCACTGTCGTTGATTTCAGTCAGAAAGACAAAAACTCTCTACAGCATTGCGACGATTGGACGATGAGGCATTGTCGGTGCAGGCGCTGCTTGAACACCGTCCCCATCGCTCGTCTTCCCACAGAGCTGTGAACGGACTTTTATGATTTATAGCGCAACTCTTAGGCGCCCATTCCTGCGGCAAGCGTCAGGGTCTCGGCGTAACCGTGCGGACGAGCACAGCGAACGATGAAAGTGCGAAGGCGGAGCGCAGGAGATGATGAAAGACGGTGATAGCGAAGTGAGCGCGAGGAGGAAAGCGGAGGAGGAGGGTGCAGTGGAACCACGAGGCGGAGAGCGAAGGAGATGGTTTGGCGAAAGCTCGAGGAAGAAGAGCGTAGTGCCTCACAAGAGGGGCTCTGTGGCGACGATGGTGCCAGAATAGCACGCGTCGATTGTACCATGTAACAAAGCGCTGGGCATGACCGAGGTCTGCGTGCAGCGCATTCTGTGAATCGCGCCCACGCCTCACCCACGCGCTGCCTCTCGCAATTTGCTGATTAGCGAGGCAGTCGCGCCACACTTTCCTCCGTTTGCAACATCCCGCATGAGACAGATTGTCCCCTGCCAGTCAACATATCGCGGAATGAATGCACGTAGAAAGCTGCGCTCAAATTTGGCATTAGAGCACGGGAGTGATCACATTACCACCTAACTAAAAATTAATGGACTCACTCGGTCCTTCTCTCGTGATGTCTTGAAGAGCACTTACTGGACTATGTTTACGTCGCTTATGGAAGAAGCGAGTCGGGGAGATTTCGCCGGCAACGTCGACGACACCATCGCAGAACCAATGAAAGCTGCCAAGGGTTTGTTATCTATTTCGTCAAACCGAACGGATTTCGACATTGAACTTGAGAGACTTCCTGCGATTTGACTGCGCGCAAAGCCGACGATACAGACGCGCTAAATCAATTTATGGTCTCAGAGACGCACGACGCATTCAGAAGAAAGTTCAGCGTCGTATAGACAAACTAGAGAGTGGGCGGGGGAAGACATTCTGTGAATCCCATTACCCTCGCAAGCCACTTTCACATATCTGGAGGACAGTCCGTGGTCTTCGTTCTTCCCCGCGAACACGACGCCCATTCGCAGGTTTGGCCCTCCATCTTGGCCAAACTGAGCTTGGTGAGGTGGAGGTATTCTATGTGAGAGCGACTGGAGAGTCTGTCAACCATTGATGTAAGTGACCTCCCTGCGGCTTGGGTACCAGAAATGGACGTGTCCTATATCATGGAAAAACTCAAAGCTGCCCTAGCCGTTTCTGAACTATCATCCTATCCAGGTCCTGATGATGCCACCGATGCTGGCCTGGGACACCTTGGACAAGAGGCAAGAAGAGCACTTCTGAACATTTTAAACGACTCATGGCATAGAGGTACAGTTCCCCTGCAATGGAAGTTAAGTCGGCTGGTACCTTTGCTAAAGTCGGGAAAACCTCGGTTAGACTTGGCGGCATTTCTCCACATCGCTCTGGCCAGCTGAAATGGAAAGGTGATGGAAAGGATGGTCCTTGCACGTCTAGGATGGTATCTCGAGAGTTACACTATTTACCCCGCTTCCATGGCATGCTTTCGTCGGGGTCGTTCCTCAATTGATAGCGTCATTGACCTTACCACGTTTGTGCAACAGGAGAAAAGCCGTAAGCGCATATCGGTTGCACTCTTTCTTGACGTGAAAGGCGCGTATGACAGCGTTGCACATGACGCCGTCATCAACGCCATGGAGACTATTGGAATCGGCGGCCGCATGCTTCACTGGTTACCCGAATATATAACTCGCCGGTCGTTTTTTGTACAAACAGAAGATGGCCCCACAGCTGAATATTGCACCCACTGCGGCGCGCCTCAAGGATGAGTATTGAGTCCCACGTTGTTCAATGTGACACTCATTGCACTAGCTGAAGTTTTACCTAAAACAATCTACCACTCGGTATACGCAGATGACATATGCCTTTGGACTTGTGCGGTCACTCGTCTTCAGTTTCGCGCGGGATTGCAGCGGGCAGCAACATTGACATTAGCGTACCTTCAAATACAAGGCTTGGCTGTATCGCCTGAGAAACGTGCATTGATTGCATTCACACGTAAACCTATGACACCATACCCAGTTTCCATTAAAGGACGCGCAATCACTTATGGAAAGAGCCATCGATTCTTCGGTTTAATAATCGACCGAAATCTTTCCTGGAGCCCTCATTGCACGTACCTGAAGAAAAAACTGTTGTCGATTACCCAGGTACTGAGATTAATGTGCGGGAAAACATGGGGCTTCAAAACATGGTGTGTGCGCGAAAACACGGTATTTACGCTACAACCTTCCAGTTTTGTCCAGTACGTGCTAGTCAAATATTTGTTCATTGGAGAGCTTACAGGGCTAAGCATTGCACACGTGTTTGGGACTTCCTTCGCTGTCCGTCAACAGCTAAGACAATCGTGCTCGCCAAAGATCATCCCATCCAAACATACGTTGTTTCTTTGGATTGTCTAAGGACGCATATCCGTTATATTTCTCGAGTCCCCGATCATTACTTGGCGTTGTTTCCATTGCAGAGACCTCGTGCAACGTTTTCTGAAGTTATAATCACCCATACCGATTGTCTTCCATTAAGATACATACCAACAGTGAGGCCTTCATCGCCCTTGTGGTGCCTCCAATAGCCTCAAGTGTGCCTAAGTATCCCGGGTGTAAAGAAGATCGCCAATCACCTAACAATAGCTCTGCAACTGATGACGCTGCTATTAATAAATAAAACATAGAGGTACCGGATACACACCTATGCGGATGGTTCGGTATCACGTATACTACCCCTTCAGGTGCCGTTGTCATTCCGACTACGAAAACCATAATGAAATTCAATCTGTCGCACATGACAACATCAACGGCGACAGAGCTTGATGCCCTGCGTCCTGCTGTCAAATACCTCCTGCAACAAACACCTGATAAATGGCCCATCATTTGTGACTCTGAGGCAGCCCTTCAGAGTCTGCCTTTGCCCTATATTATAGGGCTCATGAACAGCTGACATATGAAATAAGAGAAGACAACCATCAAGTTATCGCTAAAGCGCATATGAAATTACATTCCAGTGGCTACCTGGACTGGACATACCGGCATTGCAAGCATGCAATGACCTCGCCCTCGAAGACACCCGGTCTGCCCATCTGGAAGGCCCGCCAGTTCCAACCCCCTTATCCAGAACCGACGCTGCAAGAAAGCTTGATATCGAGGCTTAAGCTATGACGCACAAACGCTGGTTTTCTCGCAAGCTCCCGAAGTGTATCTTCATAGGCTTTATCCATCCTTAAAGCTACAAGTGCCATCAAAAGCTTGCCACTCTGAGGCGACAGTATTGAGCTGCCTCTGGCTCGGGGTGGCATTTACGAAGGCTTACTCGTGCCGCATTGGAATAGGGGATACGCCCATGTGCGACTCTTGTGGAACCATACAACCGATTGAACACATTCTATGTCCCTGTCCCCAGTACGACGACGAACGTGAAGCTCTCCGGACAGAATTGAGCCAGCTGAACTCTAGACCATTTTTCGTTATGAAGATCCTTGGACCATGGCCGTACGTGTCGATGGCACAGGCAGCCACGAAAGCGTTATTGAAATACCTCAAGTCGACAGGTCTTGGCAACCATGTGTACACTCGGTGCGAACCTTCAAATGTGCGCGAAACTGTGCTCTCTGTATCTCGTCTCTATCTCCCACTTCCTACCCATACCCCTTCCCCCAGTGCAGAATAGCAAATCAGACGTGCGTCTAGTTCACCTGCCTGTCTTTCCTCTCTTCAATTTCTTTCTCTCGCATTAGAGAGTATCGTAATCGTCGGTGAATTGTTTTAGAGGGTGAGTGGCCTGTGTGAACGGTGGGGTTCTCCGTGCGCGTGCGCGAACTCACTACATTTCCTCTCTCTCTCTCCCCCTCTTTCTCTCATATTTCTATTCCCAATTTCCAGTTCCCAATTTTATCGCTACCAACCAGACGCTTCTCTGGTTAACGTCCCTGCCTTCTACCCTTCTTTCCTCCTCCGCTTTGGTCATACTAGTGTTCTAACGATCTTTGCTTGCGCAGAATTGCAGAAGTTTTTCGCAAATATACGGGGTGTAGGGTAGTGTAACTGCTTGCACAATATGAGTCCAGAGGCGGATCAATCTCTGGAGTCTGCTGACTTCTTTCATCTTTCTAAATCTCTAAAAGCTCCCCAATGGGCGAATCTGTAATAAGGTACTGTAATGAGAGTAAAGCTTGGTGTTCATGCCAGTGCCAAGTTCAACGTGGAGCGCAGTTCCTCTTACATACAAATGAGGAATCGAGAAAGAAAACTGAAGTCGGCGCCAGGGGGACTGTATTATGTGCGGCGTTTCTGCGCGCACTTGGTAACTATATACTTTATCATTTTCACGATGGCCAAAGTGGCAATAAGGTTGCTTCGTTACAATCTGTTTTATTTCATCTGGCTTAAGAAACACCGAACAAAACCAGTCACAAAAGAAGTCCGGAAGCGGAACTTAAACAGTGCAGTAAATTATATACCGATAATGCCGAATTAAAAGCGGGAAAATAATTTCTTTAAATACCCCTCTTGTGAAGAAGACAAATCTATCGGCAGAACACCATAATTTCTACACCGCACACATCACAATCCATTGCCGGCTGTGGGACAAAAAAATTGCTCTGGCAATGTTTTTTTCGAGACGATACACCTAATAGCTCGCGATTATCTCTGAGCCATTGTACGTCAGAGAATTCAATATGTGGCGTGATCGCACGTGCACGGCGAATTTGATAGTGTGCCTACTGCGTCACATTTCATGAGCGCGTGCTTGGAACGTCTGATAGTGCGCCGAAAGTGTAAATGTAAAAGGCTAGTGGAGTGCTTCCATAGACAGGAAGCCTTCAAACAAATGATAAAACGACTCTTCATTAAGTCTTATCTCGTTTGGAACACCGGGAAACAGAATATGAAAGGACATGTTATTATTCTTTCTAGATATGAGAAATCTGCTCCGTCGCTACATTCCGAGCCATTCGCTATCACAGGCGGGCTGGTCAGTAAATATACGGACAAGTTTTACGAGTGTCGTTGCCGGCTAGACGCTTCTCTTTTACAGGACGCTGTCATTCTCCATAGCTATGACGTTAGTGAAGAAGCGCTTACGCTCTCATTGAAAAGCACGCTTTGAAGGAGGGATCAGAGATAGGAGGGGAGATACGGTGCAGCAGAAATGTTGGCAGTTAGGAATACACGCTTTACAGGCCATCCGTTATCTATATGAACAGACACATTTCTGAATAACAATTATGTCTCACTGCACTTTAGGTTCGCAGCACTGAAGTTTTCTCTTTGATACATGTTTTTTGAAACGGATATTTTCAGTGATTATATCCCGCACACTAAGTGTTTGAGGCTGTGTCCTTCAAGAAAGTAACTCGGGCGAATCAATACTGTGATAGCAGGAATAAAAAATGACACACACGTGCGCGCACGCACGCACGCGCGACTATCGTGTGTCACAGGTTGTAAGGTGAACATTACCCGCCGTGGTTGCTCAGTTGCTATGGTGTTGGGCTGCTGAGCACGAGGTCGCGGGATCGAATCCCGGCCACGGCGGCCGCATTTCGATGGGGGCGAAATGCGAAAACACCCGTGTGCTTAGATTTAGGTGCACGTTAAAGAACCCCAGGTGGTCAAAATTTCCGGAGTCCTCCACTACGGCGTGCCTCATAATCAGAAAGTGGTTTTGGCACGTAAAACCCCAAATATTATTATTAAGGTGAACATTGAAGGCAATCAACTGGTTTGATTTCGTATTTCAAATTTATTCAACAGTAAAATTATAATACCGAGTGCACAGAGTGACATGAAACTGATGGAGGCACTAAAATATTAGCTATAGCAGGGACTCCCTGTTCGAGCACGTATAGTGTGGATAACGCATGGTTATCAAGTTGACTACAGAAGTTTAAGGCAGTGTCATAATTACGTAAAAATATGAGTGAACAGCGTATTAGTAAAGCAACAAGTAGTTCAGCAGAATCGTGTTGTCATGACCAAGGAGTAATTTCTTCCATACATAAGACAATTAGAGTTCACAATCAATGTAATGCCGCAATGAAAAGGTTCATATGTAAATCAGTAATGTCCATACTCACTGCAAGAACAATATAGCCTGCAGAGTCCCAGATTACTGCAAAAAATTCAGTAATGTAAGCTTTTAGTAAAACGTTTGTATCGCTGTACGAAAACGCTTTGCAACTTAGACGATTTCATATTCACTGGCAGAGAGTTTTAACTAATGAAACAGAAATTGAACGATGACCTAGGGCGGACCACTTTTGGTGGCTGCCTTCGCAAGCATCGATATTCTGCAAGACCTGCACATGAACTTTCCTTGAAGTTGTCTCTAAAAGGGGTATGGGGTTCTGTAAATTATGAAGCGTTTGTGATGTCCCAATCTTTATAACATATCGTACTTCAGTAATGATATTACAATAGCCGATAATGTCACACCAAATTACGCGTAAATATCTGATATGAGATTGTAGAAGTGAATATCAAAAAAGGATAGCGGATCGTTTCACGTAAGAATCAAAAGTGCGTCACATATCTCAAACTTGTGCGATGGTTCGCAAATACTGGCTTTATTCAACCTGTATAGGCGTTCGTTAGTTATGTTGCCTCAGCGTTGAAGCGAACGAGCGAAGTTTGTGCTGGTTAAGAAACAATAGAGAACGACAATTTATGCAGTAACATAGAAGGAATGTCGACAATGAAGCTGCACACTAAAGTGGACCGCCTATCAGGCCCTCTTGACGTGAAACACGTCGTGCGAACGTCCTAGTGACATTTACATGCAAAACGGAGCAAATTACTTGCACATATCTTTGTCAGTTCATTGCATTCGTATTGTAAGATATAAGCATATCAAAAACATGTTGCCTAGCGACGGCCGTGATCGATTGCGTATTCTGGAGAACAATACTGCTTTAAGGAGGAGATAAAATTTAAAAACGCAGATTTCTGTATACGCTGTGATCTCCGCATTACACGTGCTTTGTACAGTATACACTAGTGATCTCAGGCTCGACAGTGGCCTTTAAAATTTAGATTTTTCGAGGCTTATAGTAATGTCCCGCCTACTTTCACGCGTGTCTGATGCTCGGTGCGGCGACGTTTTTAATCGATTAGCATCGAGATCCGCGATTGTCGCAAGTTAGTGCGCAAACTTTTTCTGCAGACAATAAGCGTACCACAGAAAGCTCAGACTGCCCGATCCCGATATCGTATGTGTCAAGGATTGCGCTAGGCAGTTTGTGCATAAATGAATAAATTCCACGCTATTCGAATTTTTACTCCGTTTGATAACAGTATTTCACGGCACTTGAAGCTATGGGTAGAACTCTGGCAGTCAACTAACTGTACAATGGACTGATCGCTTTAGAGTGCTCTTACAGCACGCGTTACATTCACCAGGTCGAATTCAAGCACTTGGAACACATTTGCCAAATTTATTCATAGCGCTACGCTCCAGATTATGGAGCGCTGAAGGGCCGTCACCTTTGAGCCGGCAGCGTGATCGAGAACCGACTGAATTCCGGTCACACGGTGCGATCCTCCGATCGCTCTGCATGTAGCAGCTTAACGTCCGGCTCAGGCAGGCTTTATCTGGCCCTAACAGCTGCAAGCTGAGTCAGAGCTCGTTATACAAGAGTCGTATGTACCATAAGAAGTAAGAACAGTTGATGTCCTTTTCTCTTTGTTTCGTGCAGCGCATGCAAAGGGATGTGGCGGACAGGTCCCCCTATCATGTCGCATACCGCGCCGTTTACGTAGCGGCCTCGTGGCAGAGGCTAAACTTCAGTCTGTACAAGCGGAAATCGTCTTTCTCCCAAACCCGGATGTCCCGGTCATTGCGATCGGTCACACATTTGGGGTCACGCTTATACAAACGCGCAAACATCAGTTTGCGGGCGCTGAACTGTGAGGATAAAAACGAGTCGTTCTAACAGCACGCACACACGCACGGAAACGCGTGGTCGGGTGCTCGCGCACCGAAGGAAATGTCAATGGCACATAAAAGAATGACGTGCAGTTCATCCGGGAATTTGAATAAAATGAATATTAAAAAATAGGACGGGATGTACGCTCTGTCATAACTGTACCGCGCAGTGCCGTGGAAGCGATCCACAGGCTTAACTCTACAAGACCTTAATAATGCCGGGGCGGGCTCGGGCCAATGACGTGATGCAACGACGTCATCGTAGCCCCACCACTAGCCAATCACTCACGGTTCTTGCGTAATTGCAGCCGTGGCAATTGGATCGCTCAATGGTAGAATGTCAGCTCTAGCGTCGGCAACGATGCACCGTTTTAGGGAGGCAAGGCACAGCAACAAATTATGCAATCCTTAGCCCTATCCATGCTTCCGAGTCCATAAAAACGCGCAGAGTGTAACGACGTTGCGGGAGGATCGGAGGCGGAAGACTGTTCTTTTGGCACCGGAAACTGGCCATCTCTTTATTAGGGGTCCCGAGTTCCGGAGGAAGTTGCGGGCCAGACAAAGGGGATGATATACACTGCGTGCGGGTTTTCGTGATGGTAGAAAGAGCGCCGCGGTGGCAGTGGCTGTTTGTTCCAAGCACCGTTTCTCACCGACACGCGAAGTTCTCTAACGGATACGCGCACCCGTCTGGCTTTCTGCCTGCTTCTAAAAAAAACAAAAATTAAAGTGCTTGTGCTTTTGATTAGTGCGTCCGGTCCGGCACTCACTTTAAGGAGCAGCGGAGATTTGGTCCACTGAAAAAGTCAGTGGGACGGACACAGATGTTGACACGAGCTCTGTGTCGGTGGAGGCTGATTCGCTCGAAATAGCGATAACATCAACGTCGAATGAGCTGGTGCTCTGAATGAGGCAGTGTTTGCTATGGGAGTTACTATGGGAGCCACGGTCGCTGACTAGTTGACTTTTTACTAGTGTTTTGCATCTGATAACACCAACGCAGTTCGCATATACACAGCTATAGATCGGCATTTCTGATTATGTATATGCTTTGGCAGGTATACAGCCAGTAATCTATCATGACACTGAGAAAGCGGTAATTATCATCACCCTGAGGTGCCCTTATACTTACCTACTTTACTGAGAGTGCAGTTTCTAACACGTAACGTAGTCGTATTTAAATTTTGCTTTGTCAAGGGCACCACAAATTATTACGAGTGTGTTATAGTTCAGGCACCTGCAGTTCTCAAATGAAACGATAACTTGGAAATGTGTGAAGAAATATTTATTTTAATTGCATTTAGGTTGTGCTGAGCACTTGCACTTCATAGCGGGCATTCGGGCAATGATCAATCAGTCACGCATTACTGTTAAGCAATTTTGTGAGACACCTTGTAAATAAACCGATTTTATCTGTAATATGTAACGATTTTATCTGTACTTACTGTCCGTTGCCTACAAAGTATTTACTAAGGTAATCGCAAATAGAATCAGGAATACCTTAGACTTCTGTCAACCAAAATACCAGGCAGGATTCCGTAAAGGCTACTAAACAATAGACCATATTCACACTATCAATCAGGTGATAGAGAAATTTGCAGAATATAACCAACCCTTATATACAGTTTTCATTGATTACGAGAAAGCGTTTGATTCAGTCGAAAACTCAGCAGTCATGGAGCCATTACGGAATCAGGGTGTAGACGAGCCGTACGTAAAAATACTGAAAAGATATCTACAGCGGCTCCACAGCCACCGTAGTCCTCCATAAAGAAAGCAACAAAATCCCAATAAAGGAAGGCGTCAGGCAGGGAGATACGATCTCTCCAATGCTATTCACAGCGTGTTTAGAGGAGGTATTCAGAGACCTGGATTGGGAAGAATTGAGCAAAAGAGTTAATGGAGAATACCTTAGTAACTTGCGATTCGCAATCTGATATTGCCCAGCTTAGTAACTCAGGGGACTAATTGCAATGCATGCTCACTGACCTGGAGAGGCAAAGCAGAAAGGTGGGTCTGAAAATTAATCTGCAAAAAACTTAAGCAATGTTTAACAGTCTCGGGAAGAGAACAGCAGTTTACGATAGGTAGCGAGGCACTGGAAGTGGTAAGGGAATACATCTACTTATGACAGGTAGTGACCGCGGTCCTGGATCATGAAACTTAAATATTCAGAAGAATAAGAATGGGCTGGGGTGCGTTTGGCCGGCATTCTCAGATCATGACCAGCAGGTTGACATTATCCCTCAAGAGAACAGTGCATAACAGCTGTATCTTACCAGTACTCACGTACGGGGCAGAAATCTGGAGGCTTACGAAAAGCGTTCTACTTAAATTGAGGACGACGCAACGAGCTATAGAAAGAAGAAATATGAATGTAACGTTAAGGGATAAGAAAAGAGGAGATTTGGTGAGGGAACAAACGCGGGTTAATGACATGTTAGTTGAAATAAAGAAAAGGAAATGGGCATGGGCAGGACATGTAATGAGGAGGGAAGATAACCGATGGCCATTAAGAGTTACGGACTGGATTCCAAGGGAAAGGAAACGTAGCAGGGGGTGGCAGAAAGTTAGGTGGGCGGATGAGATCAAGACGTTTGCAGGGACAACATGGCCCTAATTAGTACATGACCGGGGTAGTTGGAGAAGTATGGGAGAGGCTTTTGTTCCGCTGTGGGCGTAACCAGGCTGATTATGATCTGTAACGATATCGATGGGCAAGTGTTTAGCGTTATCGGCAGCTTTCGCTTTGGCCATCCCCTTTTGCTCGATGTTGTATGTGCTCTTCAGTGTAATAAGGTGGGGTTCAAATCTTTTTTTTTTCTCCTAACGAAGTCAGGCAACTCTCGCGACTTTCGAGCACACTCGAGTTAACTGACTGGACTAACCATCAAACGTCAGCAAACGTCGGGAGGCATCATAAAGAAGGGTAAAAAGAAGGACACCGACCACTGAAAGAATACGCACGGTTGTACTGTGTCGTACGTTCTATCGCATGTCCTTGATTTCATTGTGAACAAGTCTCCCGTTAGGGGAGCCGAAACGTTTTTTCTCGTATTCTTTCTTTCAGTAGTCGGTGTCCTTCTTTTTACCCTTCTTCATGATGCCTCCCGACCGGGCGGGCTCCCGTCAAAACCTCGACTTCATTAACCTTCGCCGGGCGTACGGCCAACCAGTCATTACCGAGATTCAAACGTTGTATCGCACGTCCTTGATTTCATTGTTAACGAGGCTACCTGCAGGGCAGCCGAAACGTCTTTTCTTATATTATTTCAGTGGTCGGTGTCCGTCTTTTTATTCTTCTTCATAAGTTATTATTTCTATGCGCTTCACTTGCCACGAGAGACAATTTCATGCAAAATGGCCCGATGCTCGATTACTTTTCAGCTGAAAAAAAAAACATAGAGATGGAGCGCCTTCAAGGGAATTGGAGACTAAATGCAGAAAAAAACAAAGAGGAAAAAAAAGACTCAACCCTTCACGTTCATTCTGGTCCTCCCCAGGTGCGCAGAGCACTTCAAGTTCCACGGAAAGTGCTTGCACATACATCTTTTTAACCTGACGAGCAGTTATTCAAATCCGCTCCGGCTCCTTCTGACAGCTTGGTCGTAAACAGCCTGGCCTTTTAGCGCGCATTCGTTCTCAGCACTCCAGGACGGCCGCGGTGCCGGCAGGCTTTTCAGCGAACTTACTACCCGTGCGAGATGGCCTTTGTCACAAATATAAACCTAAATTGTCCTCCCTGATCAGTCTCTTTTTGCATCGAGCGCCTGTGGCGGTGATGCCCCGCCAGCGCCGGAATTAGGGACTTAACTTCAAACGCTCGCGTAGTTGCTTACGAATAAAGTATGCGGACGCAGTGAGAGAGCAAACGCGCATACTTTGCCACTCATTGGGGAGACGAAGAAATGTCCGTAGACTCAAGTCGTAGAAAAATTGCCTCGCTTTCGAACGATATAATATGCCGTTAGTCAGTCTATGTGCCCTTATTTTATGGCATTGCTCGGCATCGTATCGGGCTTGCCAATTACGACCCCCCTGCTCGTGCATACAGTCATGCCTATCCTGGAAGCATTCCGTGCAGTTTTGCTTCGCAAAACAGCGCGAGAGCAGTAGAGATACGTTGTAATGAGTCTGCATATTATTTTTAATTAGCTGCAGCGGTTCTCTACTGTTGCAGCTCGTAGTCCGATTCTAGTCACAAACTCCCGAGTGTGGCAACAACTTAGACGTGCCACATCCGCGAACCGAATTGCGACACTACACACCCAGAAAGCGCTGCCGACACAGCGCGGACCATGACGGGCACCTCGTATCTCTCTCTAGTCGCCAACATTTGTCCGGCTGGCTTGGAAGCAGCTCCCAAAATAGCGGTCACCTTCGGCCGCTATAATACCCCCGAAAACCGAAGCTGCCGACCTATCATGCGTTCTATAGAAATGAATGCTGCAAATGTACTAAATGCAGCTGTCCAGTGTGGCCGTTCCAAAAACTGCAGCCGTCATATTTTGCAGGGCACAAATGTGTGAAGAGAGAGAGAGAGAGAGAGACATCCTTTCAGGCCAAGAAGCCCATTCTCAATGCACTTGCGCGCGTGAAAAAGAAAGTAAGCGCGGGACTTCTCCACAGAAGTAATTGTGCCGCATACTGAAAACGTTCAACCAAACCGTCTCGGGCTGCTGCTTAGCCGCCGCTCATTTTCGGGTGAACCTCGGCTCACAAGCTCTTTCAGCTCGTGCCAGCGTATACCCTTGTTGAGCCCGCAGGTGAATCACAGCCGCGCCAGCAGCGGCAGGTGTTCGTTCAATGGCGGTATCCATTTTGATGCGGACCCCTCCATCCTAGGCGGTCTGGGCTAGTGGAACGACAGCTCATGGGAAAGCTAGGAAGGAGAGAGAGAGAGAGAGAGTTCGGCCTGTTCACTTTCGACCATGGCTCGTGGCCCTCGCTGCAGCAGCTGCGGCCGCTTTGGCTGCGGGTTCCGCCCTCGCCTCAGCGAGCTATCGTGCAGGCCTCCTGACATTGACATAGGGTGTGATAGAGGCTCGCGTGCAGCTACAGCAACGCCGGCCTTCGTACAAAAAAAAGAAGAAAAAAAAGAAATATGACGCCGCTTCATTTCAGGGTCTCATACGGCGCTCTCTAGAGACATTTCTTGTTTCATTTTGTCATTTCGTTCTGTTATTGGGGACCGCATCAAACTCTCTTCCTGCTGTAGAGCAGCTGTTTGAACGCTGTTGTTTTTGTTACGAGTTGTAGTTATAGTTCTAAACTGAGGTAATAAATGAATCTGGCCGTGGTGTGTAGCAGTGACCTTACTATGATGTTCCCAGGGGCCGTATAACTTCGGATGTGCGTTGTTGATGAACATGCCGTACAATAGATACGTTGATAGATTAGTCGTCCCGTCTATATAGGAAGGTACGCGGCGGGGAACGTTGTGTTGTTGGAGCAGGGTGTTGTACGGGTGAGATACGGGGTCCATCTGTAGGTCATGTTCTTCGTCTTGTTGCGAAGCCCGAGTGGCCTATCCTCTGGCGACAATATCAGCTTGGTAATTTTCGCCAAAGCTTTTGTGGCCCCTGGGGTCCACACAGCTTCTACTTCGGAAAAACTTGACGGGGCCCCGTAGAGGATGCGGTGGGCTGCGGCGGAGGTCTATCCTTTGGCAAAGTTGCGGCTCGCGGCTTGAAAGTCCGTGATGGCCGTGATGCACTAATGTGCGCTGCGGGTGCTGATGGCGAGGTCAACGGCCGCTTTCTGTGCTTGCGTGATAGTGATAAAAGCGAGAGGTCCCCACTTTCTCCCAATATTCTCTCGTGGCAGCCAGCGCATTGAGATTGCACGGCCTCCGAGATCGGCCCGCATTCCCCAGTCTTTTCCTCTTAGTATACCATATAACACTGCGCAGACGCTTTGCGACATTGTTCCGCCTTCAGAATCGGCCAATGTGAACATGCTGGTTATAACGTATTTTTTTTTTCGCCGTAGTACAAAAAGATCATTCGTCATAGCACCGCAGCCGTCCTATTAACATCATCGCCGTCGTCGTCGTTGGGTGCTATCGCCAGCCACATGCTATCGCCACACACAACCGCTTGCCTTTCACAACGCTTTGCACCACTCCAAAGGATGCTGAATAGCTGGCTACCTGCAAAATGCTTCGCGTAACGTCAATCTCGGCAATACGTGAAATCTGCAAACTGTCTTGTACTGGTTTGGAACAAAAACGAATACATAAGCAAGAATACGCTTAAGGGTGAGTAATGGCGGTAAACTTCAAGCAAGTACCCGTGCTTGACAATATACTGTGGAGGTATGTGGAGGCTGACATTCATGTGGAGGTAAGACAGCATAGGCCACCGGTGGGATATGTTTCGGCGGCGAGACAGTGACTCTGAGCTTCAGTGCTCAGACAAAATCAGAATACACACCTTCATTCTAGGAGCATTGCTCTGAAAGAAATCTCTCGATCTGAACGTCGGATGGCCTAGATAGGTGGGAGAAAGTTCCCGTCGCAGTGGACACGTATAGTCACATAAAAGCGAACGTGCTCCCGGAAGAGACCCATCGAGAATACAACAAAGTCATTCGTTGAAATTGTATACGTGGATGTTATGCGGTGCGCATGTGGCTTTATTATTTATTTATTTTTACCAGAGTTTGTGGTTTTTGACAAGTGTAACTCGCTTGAGGCAACTCCTCGTCGCTTGCTCTGGCTTCGCAATACATGACCTGATAATTTGGCCCTTCTCTTTGGTGGCATCCTTTCACGTCGCCTTTGAGTGGCGCTTCTCCTTATCCTTCCCGGCGTTTGATGAACGCCTTTATTATCATTATCTTTGGGCCTGTTCTTTTTTAATACATAGCCTTTGGGATATGTTGACGCCTTTAATCAGCACCGGCTGTTCTTCACGTAGAACGAATATATACTAAAATGAAATAACAGCCGGCACTTAAATGGGCGGTGAACCACTTTCTATCGAAGAGGAGAAATGCATTCGAAGTTAAAAATAGACTGTTTCAGAAATACTTTGGCGCAAGAAGTACTTCGCCGCATTCAGTAGAAGCGGAGTTATTCGTACTCTAACACGGCATTCGCGGTGCTTCCACTCCTTCTTCGATGACTTGCACTGCGAATCGTACAGCGGAGTGGGGCGTGCCCACCTTCTAAATATCACAGTGGTGCGCCGTTTGCATTTGATTTTGTATGTTAACGTAGGCGCCACGACTTCTGATTTTGGCGCCAACGACGCGCCAAACGAAGCCAAACATGATTGTCCTCAGCCAATCGCAGTGCTCTTTGCTCGTACACTCATGTCGGTACACCGGTCCACACAGATCGCAGCCGCATCAACATGCGACTGTAGTGCGTATGCACTGCGTTTGTACACGACATGGTTTGAGTGCATGCTCGCGTTCATACGCCACAGTCTGACCATTGTACGCGGTGCGGAGACCGGCTTTGTCCTTCTCCAGCTTGACCGACGGATAGTTGCCACATCCAACTTGCGCAATATTGAAGCGCTATCAAGTAGCCTTCCAAGGCGCCTAACGATGAGCGGTGTGTGGTCTAAGCTTAAAGTTCGCATGGTTCGAGGCTATATAGTTGAGCGTTCAAAACTGGTCTAAATTAGCGTGGCCCACCGTCTACGACACGGCTAAGCAGGGTGGCCAAATTTGATTCCGTGTTGCAGCGCTCTCAACCGCCCTTCGTGCGCGCGGGCCGTCGCGAAGTGAGCGGCCGCGTCTCAAGGCATCGAATTCACATTGCGTCAGCATCTTTGAAGCACAGAAAGGAAGCACCGTCGTCCCTAATAAGCGATAGGCTCGACGCACGGTTGAGAGCGCTTCAATACAACAGCGCACGAGCGCAGTCATGTGGTTTTATTCCATATTTCGCGGGCCCTCTTTAAACGCCGGAAAAAATCACCACGCAACATGTACGTTGCCACAAGAAATTGGATCGGTCATTTTGAAATGTCCTCTATCACGTAAAGAAACGCACTTGGCCATAAAGAGAGTATTAAAATTTTGCATAGTTTATATTAGTTAACTAACTAATTGGTCCCATTATAAAAAATATCCTTAAGGGCACCACATGACGGCAAACCATATGTAGTTGGTTTCATTCAGTTGCGGTTAACCACTTCCTTTAGGTCCTTGGTTCAAGTTACGTGAAACGCTTTGTATAACAGACAGGAGCGTAAAGTCATCCTGCATAAACACAGATTGTTCATGACAGACTTCACATAAAACACATGGGCAGATACATTCAGTTCACATAGATGCACTAAATACAGCAAACATGAAGTCATGTCCCAGAAATTCATGTAAACTCAAGTCAAGTCTCCTTACAACATGCACAAAGTAGTGTTGAAGGCCACCCTCGCAGGAAAGCTGTAAACATACTGCTTGACGAGGCCAGAGGGCCACCAACAGGCAACATCAGCATCGCACACATCCGTAATACAAACAATAAGCTTTCGTAAGTAGCTTCATTAATGCAACACGTGGTATATATCCACTTCCCTGTGCATGAATACATCTACATACATACGAGCGCATTGAAATTCGGGTAAATAACATTAGCGCCAAGGGAATATATACGGTTACACTATTAAAAATGAACATTGATAAAAGCAATAACTAAAAGGAAGTTAAGCAACAGTAAAGAATGTGCACGTCCAACTTACAAGAAATGAAATGAATATAATTCAGAAACAAAAAGGGAATACAAATGACCACCAATCATTTCCGACAATATTACTCCCTTCCAGAGAACATCGATAAAGAAGTAAGAGGAAAGACAGCTAGGGAGGTTAACCAGAAAGGAAAATACGGTTTGTTACCCTACGTTGGGGAACGGTGGAGGGGAAGGTAAATAGGTAAGAAAGTTGAGAAAGAGCAAGAGAGCACAGGCACACAACCACCGCCGGTCGTTCCCATCGCAGTCTATCACAGCACAGAATCACTTGTAACACTATACAAGCACCGGTTCAGGCTGCAGCCACCTGTGCAGATGTGTTGGCTTGAAAAATTGTAGCAGTACCCTTATCGCCCTCAGCTGCGATGGCTTGTGAGACCGGCGTTCTAAAATGATTTCCTCGGCATAAATCTCACGAGAGTGAGTAGCGCTCGCCTTTTTAATATATCTGTTTGTTTCTCTCTCTTTGGTTGCCTACTGTACATGGTGTTGCATCCTTCGCCGGTGAAACAGGCTTATATAGGACGAGGACGAGATACAAAAGTCATAAGGAAAACAGCGCAGCGTATACATGACGTGCCACTACCCCATCTTTAACTCATCAAGTTTCATGTTTCATCAAGACTACATGTTTAACTCATCAGCATTGCCTCGTGCCATGATAAATCTAGAACAGCCCCCTGATAACATTGTCTCTTTATCTAATCGTGATGCGTTTCGTGCAGAACTGCAAAGTTTTTCTTTATTTTTGTTGTTGTTAATAACGTATAATGATGCTCGCAAGCTGCTTTCTATGTTCGTTTGTTCCGATGACTTGTTTCATCATTTACTTTCAAATGTAAGCACAGGAATCGTTCCTTTCTTGAATATACGTCTGTTTTGTTGGACGATGTAACAACATTGTTATTGTCTCTCTTTGTCAGCCTTTACTTTATGCTCCTTCTTACTCAATACCATTTAACGGACCGGTGAGGTGCAATAAATAAATAAGTTAATTAATTAAGTAATAGTGTTACCTTTAGAATTTTGGTTTTTAATATGATGGACTGAGGAAGTGGAGGAGAAAGAACTGAAAGATGTCTTTACCGTTTTACTCGTATGAAAGAAGCCTTACTGTACCTTAATATAAGCAGGCTTTACGAAAGTCTGCTTATTCCTAACGGAATGGCGGGCCGGGACAACTGGAAGGCATGGGGCGTAAAAGAAACCCCGAAACTCCTACTGCGTGACTGCCCATCGTACGACCAGGAGAGGCTCGACTTCGGGACAGAAGATATGCTTTTTACAGAAGAGAATATTCAGGGCCCGTGGCGACGTGCGTCAGCTACATGCAAAGTCACGAATGCGCTACTGCGCTTCTTGAAGTGCACCAGCCTGTATGACTGCGTGTGATGAGCTGACCACGAACGCTTCATTGAGTGCGTGTCCGTGCAAAGCATATGAACGTTGTGAACGTCTCTGGCCAGTTTGCCAGTTGCCAGCGGACAGCTGAGGTGTCTGCGTGAACGCCGGGCAGTAAAGATGCCAGCACAGCCTCGCTTTCCTCGTTTTCTTGAACAACAAATATTGGTACTGTCATCGGATAACAATGTTTGAAAGATCTGGCATTTTGTTTAGAACTCTTTCCTTCCCTTTCCCTCGCTAATACATGAAGCGGTCTGCGCTGGACGCATGAAAGAAGACGAAGGAAGGTGCTAGGGGAGAAGTGAGAAGGAAGAAGTTGGAATAAAAAGGCGGACGACACCCGTCTCACTTAGATGATGTCATTTCTGTTGCCGTTCTAGTTAGGAACGCTACATTTTGGCGCAGTCGACAGTTTTCGAAGACCAGCGATGCGGGTGACGTTTTTCGTCGACCAGGCGTCATCAGAGTCTGTTGTGTTCACCCGATACCAAGTGCACGGTGAGCCAGCGACGGACCTTCCTCTTGAAGTTAGTTCTACCGCGCTGATCAACGTGGTACTGCAACAAGCTGCAATCAGCCGCCAAGCCCTCGTGCAAACAGGATCGGTGACAGTGAATCTACAACTGCAGACACTGAGCGAACTCGTTCTGGAACCCATACGACGTGGCACCCTCAAAGAGGAAACGCCTGCCGGGAAGGTGAGCCTAGACTTGAGTGTTATGGAACTGCAAAGGAACATTATACAACAGATCGAAATAATGAGAACTTTCGTCCAAGCGCTTAGTCGAGAGCAGTCAGCACGAAGTATTGTTGAACCAGATGTTTTTGAAGGAAAATCGCAAAATGCACACTACTGGCTGTGTTTTTTCGAGTACGCCTGTGACAAGAATCTGTGGCACTCCGACGACACAAAGATTTTGCATATGCGCCGCTATTTGGGCGGTATAGCCAGAAAATGGTATGACGTGCAACTCATGGATTATGGAACAACATGTTGGGAACTGTGGAAAAGCAACTTTTTAGGGGCTTTCGAAGGCAACGCAGTAGAAAGATGGGATGCGGCACTGCGGTTCAGTTATACAGGTGGCTCTCTGCTTGAGTACTGTCTTGAGAAGCGTCGCCTGTTGTATTCTGCAGAACCGAAGCTGTCGTCTTCTGCTGTTGTAGCTTTGATAACGCAAGGGTTGTGTATCGAGATCCGTAGTCATGTCCAGCTCAAAGGTCCAAGAACGTTTGATGACCTTCTGAACTTTCTACAGACCTCAGTGCCAAGAATTACATCGAGAAGACAGCCAGATGGTAGAACAGAGCAACTTGATTCCAATCTAGAGTCGTTGCCGTCAACTGAATGTGAACACAGCTTCATAAACAAATCTCTGGGAAGCGTAAATCATGACTGTGAGGATGGTGAAGAACCAATTACCGCAGTTCACGGCAACCTACTTCCACATAATCTGTCTACCGTGCATCACAAGCCCCAGAAAAAGAGCTTCAGTGAGACAGTATATTTGGTGTCGTCAAGCTTATTGTACGCCCCCATTAAGGTAGATGGCATTGAAGTGAAGGCTCTCGTTGACAGTGGAGCTTCGGTATCTATTATCAACAAGACTCGAGTGGATGCCAGTCGTCTGCACGCTGGTAGAACATTGCGTGTCCAAGCCTATGATGGGTCAGTGACCATGCATAGCGAATGGGTAACCCTGGCTATTGAATTTCAAGGAAATGCTATTACCAGTGACGTATTGGCCATTCCCAATGTCACCTACGATTTTCTTTTGTCCCGTCCAGACATGAAAAAACTTAAGATGAACCTCTATTGGGATGACAAGGTAATGGCCGAAGACACGATAAGAACAGAAGACCCTGGTGAAGAACCTAGTGTATCAAGGCTAATTTTTCACCACGAAGACATCAAGACTAAGTACCCAGAGCTTATATGCATAGGAAGCTACCCTCCAGCAATGAAATCCCATGTCGTTCCTTTCGAGCTCGCAGATAAAACAGTGGTTCGTAGAACCCCCTATAATATGTCCAGAGATAAAAAGGTGTGGCTGAAAAAGGAGTTGCAAGAAATGTTAGACGCAGGCATCATCCGGCCTTCTGTATCCCCATTTGCTTCTCCTATCACTATTGCACCTAAAGAAGATGGGACATTCCGCCTCTGCACAGACTACCGGGCTCTCAATCATCAAACTGAATTGATACCTCATCCAATGCCGAGAATCGACGACATCATTGACGAAACCGGTGGTTGCCATTGGTTTTCACGAATAGATCTCTGCAAGGGCTTTCGGCAGATTCCACTAAGTGAAGAAACGAAGAAGTACACCGCGTTCATAACCCCATTTGACTTGTTTGAGTACAACCGCCTACCATTTGGTTGGAAAAACTCCCCTGCGTGGTTTCAGAAGATTATGACGGACATTCTGAAACCTTACCTGGGCACATTTTGCAATGTGTACATCGACGACATCATCATCTACTCAAAGACAAAGGACGAACACCGTAGTCATCTTTCAAAAGTTCTTCATGCCCTCAGTCTTGCCCAACTCAAAGTCAACTTCAAGAAAAGTGCGTTCTTTCAAGATACCGTAGTATTTCTTGGCAGGGTGTTTGATGGACAGACTAAAAGCACCAAGCAAGAATCGGTAGAGAGAATCTCCAAGTTGGTAAAGCCTTATGATGTGCACTCCCTGCGCGTTTTTCTTGGCCTTGCAGGACACTTCCGGGCGTTTATCAAAGACTACGCACTGAGAACAAGGTGCCTCACACGTTTAACTCAGAAAGACGTGCCTTTTCATTGGGACGAGAAGTGCGAAGCTGTCTATCGTGAGCTTGTAAAACTAATATCGTCGGACCCCATCTTGCGAATACCGGATTCTTCCTTGCCTTTCGTGCTGAACACGGACGCATCACATTATGCTACCGGTGCAGTTCTATACCAGAAGCCATCCAAACAAGCTGATCAAACCAAACACTACGTCGTGGGGTACTACAGCTATACCCTGAAACCCGCCGAAATCAATTACTGTACCACACAAAAGGAAGCTCTGGCCGTCTTAAAAGCTGTGCAGTACTTTCGTACTTACCTGGAAGGTGCCAAATTCATACTTTTCACGGACCATCAAGCATTGACTCAACTTCTGAGCATGGCCCAGCCAAGAGGCCGCATTGCTAGATGGGTGAACTATCTGCAACAATTTGATTTCGTAATTTCGCACCGTCCTGGCCCACTCCTCACTGACGCTGACGCACTATCAAGATTACTTGTACAGGAATCAAGCAATAATCCAGATACAATCAATCATATTAAGCTATGGGAAGGTACAGAAGAGCTCCAGTTTATCAATGGAAGGTATCACGTACCACCAACTATGATTCCAAGGATTCTTCATCTATACCACGACACCCCTGAATCGGGTGGACATGATGGCTTCTGGCGCACTTATAAGAAATTGCTCATGAGATTCACATGGCCGGGCATGAAAAACGACATCAGCCATTACATCCGCACATGCCACCTCTGCCAGGTGAACAAAGTTAAATTCAAGCAATCGACAGACGTTATGACAAACCCTGAATATTCAAGCATCCCGTTCGAAGTAATTCATTTGGACTTCGCGGAGCTCAAAAAGAAGGGGGAAGGAGTCAAGCGAACGCAAGCTTTCTTGCTCTCCATAGATGAGTGCACACGGACGATTGCGGCTAAAGCTGGCAAAGAAGACGCAAACAGCGTAATAGACCTCCTCAAAGCTGAGTGTTTTAAACACACAAAGACGCTCGTCTGCGACAACGGGCCGGCTTTTCGGAGTGCCAAATTATCAAAGTGGGCCCAGGAGCACGGCATCATGATAAAGTATTCTTCTCCATACCACCCGGCAGCAAACGGCCTAGCGGAACGTGCCATACGAGACATCAAACAGTATCTGAAGATGTATCCAGACTTTGCCCGTGGCTGGAAGTGCTGTCTCGAGGCCGCTGTGAAGCATCACAACAGATCATACACCACGAGTTTAGGCTGCAGCCCTCATTTTGTAACTTCAGGTACAGCGCCCATACTTCCTGCAGATCGTGAGCTAGGTTTCCTAGAGAACCTCGAACTTGCGGAAGTAAGGAAAACTGTCAAAGAACAGGAGATCTACAGGCGCCGCATGAAGCGAAACTTTGATAAAAGGCACAGTAGCGAGATACCGGACATACAGCCTGGAGACTATGTCCTTGTAAGGAAAGGAGCTGTGCCCTCAAATTCAAAATATTGCGGACCATTTCAAGTTATTAAGACTGCATGCCAGCATGGAATATTGAAGAATGTCTGGTACGCCGGAACCTCGGGCCAAACGGAGTGCGCCGCTATTGGAAACGTATTCAAGTATTACCCCAGGAGGTGTAATTAAAAGAAATCCGGAAGAGTGAAGCGGTCTGCGCTGGACGCATGAAAGAAGACGAAGGAAGGTGCTAGGGGAGAAGTGAGAAGGAAGAAGTTGGAATAAAAAGGCGGACGACACCCGTCTCACTTAGATGATGTCATTTCTGTTGCCGTTCTAGTTAGGAACGCTACAATACATATGTGGTGAACGTGTAGTGGAAACTCTCAGAAGGAATTTCGTGGAAAGAAATAGAAAACGATTTCGGGGTTATAAGACGGGTGCGGTTGCCGGAGGAGGGCGATTATCGAAGATCTCTGACAGAAGTATTTGTTCTGTAGCGGTGATAATTACAATTGTGATGATGCGGGTGACGTCACTTCAATGACAACAACAAAGGCTAACCGCACTTACATTTGCACATTGGCTTATTTTGTATAGGCACTTCGATAAGGGCTATTTATCCTCTTGAAATCTCTAAAGGGCTACTTGAACTATTTTTAATGCTTACGATTGCAGATGAAATACTACTTGAAATGGCATTACAATGTGTTATTTTCAGGTGCTGAATTTTCAAACCAAGTACGGTACGTACGTCCAATTGGCAGCTCGGGAATGGTTATCCCAGGAACCATACGACGCTAATTGTTCATGAACCTCAAAAGTCATAGATACCTCGGCGTTTTTGATAGACCCTTGCTATTTGTCATAAGGACATGTCCGAAAGTGACCATGACTTCTTCCGTGGAGGGTCATGTGAAAGGAGCGCACCAAAAAACATGAGTCAAAAGAATGTGCCGTCATCATATTCACTCTAGCACGAGCAGAATTACATAATCGAGAATGTTGGTAAAAATTCCACCGAATAACGTGTTCAAATATTCGTGCTATTAGAAACTGAAGGTAAGGCAGAATAATTCAGATCTTAAGCGAACGATTGGATTCACCATTTAGCCGTTTGTGAAATTATGCGCGGGAAAGGGCTACGCATGCATGGTTACGATTCTGAAGGACGACAGACCTGTTCAAGCGATTTTAGCACTGACTTGTGTTAACTGTTGTAAGAAACCGGGCCTTAGGAACTGCACGTAACAGACGCCATTTTGTTATTTTGTTGGATCTAGCTTTCCTATTCTCTTCACCTCTATTTGATTCTATAATGTTACTCTGTTTCTATATATATACATATATATATATATATATATATATATATATATATATATATATATATATATATATTTACTTCGTATCTTCTGACTTCCTCCTCCCGCTCCCCTTCCCGTGCCTCTCACTGTGAAATACAATGCAATACGATTTATTTCTATCAGTACATCACGGTGGAGGAGGTGGGAAAAAACGAAAGCTCTTGACGATGTACCCACCCCTCTAGAGCAGGCAGCGGCAGGCCACGATTGACATTCTAGCTGTGAAAACTAAACAAACACAGGGTTGAGCTTGCGCAGTGGACAATAAAAGCAATAAAAATTCTGCATATCAGCTCGTGCAGTTGACAAAAAAAAAAAAGGAAAACGAAGACATAGGGTAGTTTGTAGTTGACAAACACGTGTCTAATATCCATCTAGTCTGGATACCTCGGCATACAGGCCTAGTTCTAAATGAAACGGCTAATTCTCTGACGAAAGCGTCGCTAGCTGGTGCAGTTATTCAAATCCTCCCTAAATAAGCCTCTAGCACAGCTGCAAGATTCCGGAGGCAAATGATGATGCGAGAATTTTCTGTGCCATCTGCAACAAATTTCTCGGATTTTAAACACTTACTATACCCATGGAACTATACCCATGCCAATCTAGAAAAACTGAAGCAACTATTAATAGGCTTCGCTGTCGCATAGTTTCTTTAAATTTTTATTGATACAGAGCTGGTCTGGCACCCCTCACCGGTTTGTCATGTGTGTAGGGAAGATGAAACCATATAGAACATTTGTTTTAATTTCTTGTCTATGATTTATTAGCTTAAGAAAACGAGCCCTAGAAACACCACTCCGCCTTCTTGGATTAGATTTAGCTGTTCCAAATGTGCTTTCTTCGGGTGCCTCTACACTTGGGCATAGCGACGGAAAGGTTATCGCTGCCATCTAAGATTTTCTTTTAGGATCAATGAGATTTAACCTCCGAATACAAAATTGTTTAGCCTTTTTTTTCTTTCACGAAAATTGAAGTTGAATTGTTTTTACTTTATTGTCATAGTATAATTTTCAGTTTCATAATATCATGCAGGCTCTACAATCTATATCTTTCGTTTATAGCTTACCTAGTATATAATTTTTACTTATCTTACACTTTACTATAACCTACCCGATTGTTGGTCAATCCCCCAGAATGAGTATGCGCCAGCAGATCACAAGGATCTATATCTACGTCTACGAACAGAGCACTGATAAGGACATTTTTTCTAAAGAATAACATTTCGGATTGATAACACAAAAAAGTAAGAATTCATGTACAACCGAGTTACTTACGTTGTGTATATTAATGTGAGCATCGGATAATTTGTTTAAATGCTAGTGGTAACTGATATGCTAATGTGTCGCATAAATGATTTGTTCTGACTGCTGGTAACAACCATTATGGTTTGTAGCGGTGTAAGTATGGCGATTCTCGCAAATTCCGTGGAGCTAAGCGAGAAGTATTTTTCAAGTGGGTCCTTTTATTCATTTCTGTACGTCCGTAACAGTTTATACGCATGCAAGTTAAACGGGGTTATAACTATTTCGTCTCTGATTGTTTGTTTTATGTAGTATCTCCAGGGTAAATTAAAAGCAATGCGAAGCGCACGCACCTCAAAGGCACACGAACCGCATGTTTAGGTTCTGGTTAACCTCCTTGCCTCTCTCGGGTCGCTCGTATCTCTACATTGCGCCTTTGGTTCTCAGGACAGCCGACATGTGCAGATGACGTCATCACTGAAAGTGCTCAAGGAACACGTATGTTTCGTCCGCACGTGGCATTATGCTGGGTTTTGCGCTTCTTGGTTTGGCACATTGTGAATTTTGAGGCGTTACTAACACGACGTCGGCGGCAACAAAAACACAGCGCTGTCAGCACTTTATATCATTTTCCGTAGCAAGACACGCACGCTGGAGAACAGAGAATCAAGCTGTCGTGGGAGAATAATAGTCCGTTATTAACACGGAAAGAGCGAAATGCCCGAGGATTTGTTGTTTGTTGGGCCGTCCGAGTGGGTTGACTATAGCGCCCCTTTTGTAGCCTTTGTGCTTCTTAGGATATGAACACGTAATCTTCTGTACTTGCGTAAGATCGACTAAGTGCGAGGTTGAAAACTGAAAGAGAAGCTGACCTTCTTGTTTCGTCAGTTTTTGGTAACTAATGGTAAGAAACATGTATAAGGACCACTTTGATTAATTCGCATATGCGCTCATAAATATCCTCCGCAAAAATGATAACTGTATTACCATATACTTTCTCAGTCCCGGGAAGAGCTGGCGTGCAGTGTGTATAATTACACAGAGTGTGTTTTAAATGGGACCCCGTTATAATGAAGATGCAGCCGACACGATAATATATTTGTTGTATTCCATATTCGTTACCCGCTGAACATCGCAGATGTAGTTCGTTACATGCTAAAATTTCTTATATCCGTCTTTGTTATAAACGACGTCCAACCGTATACTACTCTTGTGCATGGCTAAATTACTTCGTGTCTTCAGTATCCGTTCCAAGAATATCTGAACATGGTGGTCTTCTTTTCTTCGGATAACCTACAAAAGCTACTAATTTTTTACTGTGCGACATGCCGTGTTATATATTAAACGAAAGAACGAGAAATGAACATTTCGGCACAGAACAGGTAGGTGTCGGCGTGCCAGTCATGGGCTCCGTCAGCAGCGCGCACGCAAGTGCAATTTGCACCATGTCCCGCGCCTCAGTTACAAGCACACCACTTAGTACACTGTACGGTTCATACTACATTGCACGCATGAAGGCACAGCACTCAGCGCTGTGTCATGCGTCTGGCCATCGTTTGGAAATTATTATGCGAAGCATATTAACGTAGGTTTCGGGCCTTCGCGCGACGCCCGACGGAGGCCACCATTGACCCTGAAGTGGGATCACGTGACATGACGTCACGTGATGACGTCACACCGGCTGCAGATGGGGCCTAATATCGCGCCGTCGGTCGCCTCCCGGCTGTGGCCTCCACGCTTCGGTTCGCGCCGTCGCGCGCGACGCGGCGGCGGCGCCACCATCGCTGCATCACGTGATATGTGACGTCATGCCAGGGATGAAGCGGCGGGCGCCCGCCGTCGCGTCAGTCTCTGTGCCCGCAACCGCGCCAGCGTCTTTGCGCCGGGCGTGTATGCGGTCAAGATGCCTCCAAACGCTAAGGATACACTAGGGTTAAGCCCAGTGGATGCGAAGCATCCACTGGGCTTGACCTTGATAGCCTCCTTGATAGCTTAACCTTGATAAGACTCAAATTTTTTTTTGCCACCGCGTAACTGTCACTGTTAAGCCATACTCGGCACCAGAGTTAGAGCACGAATCCTCATTGCATCGCGAATGTTAGTGAGCCCCTTAATTTTGGCATCTCTTCACTGCCGGTAAGCTCTGTTCCGAGGTAATGCGAGATAACGTTTATCCATATTATAGCTGGGAAGAAGTCTGGTAACATGTATTATTCTAAATGCGAAACTTGTGCAAGCTGCTTGATCTGTTGACGAGACCGAGGTTTTTTTTTCTTTCTTTTTTTTTTCAATCGCGCGGTTAGATCGCGGAGTCAGCTGTTGGTAGTTTCCACTTGGCATTTGGCATTCCGGACTTAGCTTTGCAGAAAGTACGCCTCTGGCAGGAGAGCAGCAGTCGCGGCGTTATTGCGCAGCTAAGTGAACTCAACATTACGGTGACCGTGGTTTTGTTTTGCAAAAAAATTTCTGTCAGCAGCATCAAAGCATTGCGCCCTTTCTTGCGGCGCGCGATCTCTGAGAGAGAGAGAGAGAATGAAGGCAGGGGTGTAAATTAGTCAAGAGTCTGGTTGGATACCCTACGCTGGAGGAAGGGAGAAGAGCGAGAGAGAGAAGAGAGAGAGAGTATAGAGACGGGCACAGACAGCCATTGAGTCAAAGCCGCTCGTGCAAACCAGACGTTCTCAGAAAGCGCACAAAAGTGCCTTCACTGCCTTCTGAGCCGATGATCGGTGGGGACGGTGCTCTAGTACTGTCTGTTCACTCAGAGGACGATCGTCTAGTTTCGTCGATGTGTTGGACAAAGATAGTCTTTGTGCTTGAAAATGAAGACAGTGGCACAATAAGAGGTCGGTGTTCTCCTCGCATCCGCAAACATCGCATGCAGGTCTATCAGCCATTCCAATTAGTGCTGAGTAAGCTTTCGTGAAGGAAACTCCCAGCCACAATCGACACAGCAGAAATGCTTCGCGTCGATGCAATCCGGCTGGAGGTCTGAGTTGCAGTGAGTTTAGTCTGTGCAGTCTGGTGCGCCTTGTATGTGCGGTATTCCACTCTGCTAAGTAGAGTGCGAGTAGACTAGCAATACACCTTACGAAATGTTGCGGAAGTGCACGCTAGTCCGTTTGTAATATTAGTTTTAGGAAGCCTACGTTGCGTAGCCGGAGTGACATTTCTCCCTACAGCTTTTCCCTTGCTCCGTGTCCAATATTCTGGCCTGCAGCTGCAGCACGACCGGAAAGAAAGGCCACAGCGAACATCGAAGGCCAGCATAGGCGCGAGGGAGCGTAAATAAATCTCTTGTATTTCTTTTTTCTTTTATTTCTGTCTTTTCTTGGGAGCTCAGCTTCATTTAAGGGCGCTCTCCTGGAATGGAGCAAATTTGCGACCTCTTTGTCCTTACCGGCACCGCGTACTGCCTAGTATATTGCCGTTTTCTTTTTCTTGTGTATGGTAAGTACATCGCGTGAAAATGTGGCAAGGCGGCAGAAAGAAAAAAAAAAGGAAGCGGCTAAACACAAGCAAAGGTAAAAATAAAAAAAATAAACTCGCGTAGCGACAGGCCGAAGCAGCAGGTGTTTCCACGCCGTGCGGCAGTTTGTTCAGTCGCCGACTCGCCTAGCTAGGCAGCCTCCCTCTCGCCGTACTCGCACGTGTGTCTCTCTCACCCCTCGGGCTGTGTTTGCGCTCGCGTTTCTCATGCGAGACATCCGCGGCTGAAATCCCCCTGCGAGGATTCGGCACCTGCGATCTCCAACTCCTGCCGCCTCTGTTCGGAAGCAGCGACGGGTCAACGAAAACAACCGATAGAAGGACAACTCGCGAGCTCGAAGCTAAAGCTCGTGTGCGCCCCCCTGATTCGGTGAGCGTGATCTCGTGATCACACAGGTGCGTCGTGCACTCGTTGGCGACCTGCTGTTTCTTTTTCGAGTGGAAATTCGTTCTTGGATCCCACCCGTCGAGGATTACCACCTGAGCACGAAGACACGCCGCTCTCCTCAAGCTCGGTTAACGGATGTCACTGCGAAGCGAATAACTCGACAGCAGAACGACGTCTGCAGAGGAGGCTATAACAGTGATGCGCGATCATCTTTGAAATGTTAGTTGTGTGATGTGTTCTTCACCGGATCAGTGGTGGCTTTCCGGCTGTACTTCACGTGTTATGACGGGTGATGTGTGAAAGCACTTCCACTTCCGCGATGATATGTTTAAGCCCTTCTGGGCGTTCAGTACCGTCGCGCTTATAAACGGGATGTATTGTAGGAGAGATTTATCGAATGCCGACTCGAATGCGAACTGTGCGAACTCGCTGCAAGCTCCGAAGGAACCTTGTTGGCGATAGGAGCGATCGGCAAGGACCACCACGCGCAGAGCGGCTGCGGTGAGTGCATTCGCGGAAGCAGCGGTGCGTTCAGCTTTCCCGTGAGAAGACTCCTCGCCTTGATGCCTGCGAGCGGTCACGAAGAGCTTTAAGCAGTCAGCAAGGAGATCGAAGAAATTCCCACCTGCATCACAGTTTTTCCGCCTACAAACAAGACTAAAGAGGAGCTGTTCCGTTCCTCACGACTTGTTCCCGAAGTAAGTGCTGTGTTGGCACGGCCAAAGGCAAACGTTATGGAGAGATGCTAACGACATCGTTTCGATTACACCTTCCCGAGTCTTCGTCAGCACACCGACAACTTCCCGGCTAGAAGACTCGCCCAGCCGGGGCCGTTCCTTTGACTGGGCGTCCGCGAAACATCCGAGCAGGCAGTCGCTGCCGGGTGTCGTATAGCGTACACCCGCGGTGCCGCGTAGCGCTCGCGACAGAGAGCGAGCGGCGAAGATTGCGGGCACGATTCCGTACAGCCCCGTTAACTCCAGCGTTCACGGCAGCGCAGCCAAAGGCCGATAAAAAAATAGAACACACCCCTCCACCCACCGAGCCGACCTCCGTCGCAACCAGCTGATAAGCGCGCCGACACACGCGGCCCGTATATGCGACGACGGGGCGATCACATTGCGCCAAGGGAGTAGTACTACTATCAAGCGCCTCCCGACGCTCCGTTATTATTATTCCTCGCCACGGTCGTTCGCTGACGAGCGAGCGCGAGCGCCAGTGCGGGCGGCCGGATACACAGCGCACCGTCGACCCTGTTGTCGTCGAGAGCGGGGGGGTGCACCGGGCACGAGGCGAGGAGGGGCGCGCGCCTCTCTTTTCGGGCGGCGAGGACTGTGGACAGCCAGGCGTCGGCGACGGACAGCAGCCGGCAAGCAGGACAGCCCAACGGGACTCTGTCGCCGAGGCCGCCCGGAAACGTGGGCGTTTTGTGAGGCTCCCCGCATCGCACACGTCGTCGCCACCGCCGCTGGTCGCGGCTGCTTCTTGCACAGCATTGACTTGTGAAGCACGCGCGCCCTTCCGTGCGAGCGACGTTCACGGCTTGCATTGGCATCGCGCGGTCTGGGCGCGCCACACGGCAGCAGAAGCAGCAGCAGCAGCAGGGAAGGAGGAGCGACGCATACGACACGGCCTGCCTGCCTTTGCCTGCTCAGGCAGCCGTGAGCAGCGCGGCGAACGAGCCCTACTATTTCTTTCTTTTTCTTTCTTTTTGTCCTCGGCAGCGGAGCAGCCAGCCACGGCTCTCGACGGCGAGCGTGCATGCGTGCCGCATCGATCACGCTCGTTTGGAAACGCGAGATGCTTGCGCCCGATTGTCCCTCCTCAGGCATGTGAGACACCTGTTCCACGCCGACGTTGCCGCTGCTGGAGCTCCTGCTGTTGCTTGCCAACACTTCTGCGGCTCCCGCTTCTTCCAGTGCCGTAGTTCCGATTGAAACTTCAATCTAACGCATTGGCCCAGTTTGCACCGTCGGTGCAACTTGCTCCGTTGGGAGCATACAGTTGGCCGCCGACCGACAAGCGTATACGACTCCGAAGTCCTCCAGTGTGACCCAGCGGCTACGTCGCACCTCTGTTCGGCGCTCGGTGTTCTTCTTCGGCCAGTGGTGGTGAAGCTATCGTGAGTGTACGAGTCAAGAGCGTGCGCGTGTGTGGTGCCTCGTTTCCCGCTTGTGTCCGTCCGCGTTTCGCTTCGCGGGCGCGTGACAGAGAGGGTCTGTTCGCAGCCGTCGCTTCGCGAGTGTCTGTGGCATAGGTGTACGCACGGTGCGGTGCGCGTGTTTCGTGCTGTGCGATGGATACGCCGGACAGCAAACCGCAGGCAGGCAAGCCGGGTTCGGTGACGTCGTCCATCCAGTCCGCCTTCAAGGTCATGATGAACCGGCACATATCGTGGCCCTGGTCGCCACGCCTCGTCTACCACGTTAACCCAAGCGTAAGTCCCAGCGGGAGGCGAAAAATTGTACCTTCACGCTTCTCGTGACTCGAGAACGGGATGTCGGGGCAGCGTCTCGTGTAGGCTGAGGTGGCGCGAGGAGCTTGGCATCTCTACTGGCTGTTTACTATCACGAATGTCAATTCAGTAACCGCGTTCCCAGTTCGGTGCATGTGGAATTTGCGGATCCCGTAGCAACTGATTGGGTGTAGATGTACTGCGCTCTCTTCGTAAATGGCTTTACAGGCGCTCGGATGTTCGCTGGTAAGCGTTGCACGTGACTGTATGAGCTAATAGTGCAAGCAGACGAGGACCACAAAGAATGACACGACTGCAATACAACCTCGTTCGCTGTAGTCCTTGCCTGCTTGCATCGTCGCTATTTCAACAGTGAATTACCACTCTATCTAAATTTTCCTGCTGAGCCGAATGGGCGCACATTATCAAACCGGCAAAGAAAAAAAAAAGGAAGAGCTGCTTCCGCGGGTAACTTGCACAGTAGGAACACTGGCACAAACCCGCCATTAGGCAACTCGACAATGTATTTCTAGTATTCATAAGCCTTACTAAATTGATCCTGCTGTCTACGTCACCTACGACGAAGGATCATGTGAAACAAAAATGGAGTTTTGAGTAGTGCGAGCCCACATCACGCTGAAGTTTTAGCTGCCCACAGGAAGCCGCAGTTCACCAGATGAGGCGAAAAAAAAAAAAATATCCCGGGTTCGCTGTTCGGTCGTGTCGTTGGCCACGCTAGCAAACAGGCCACGTGGATAAGAATTGGAGACATATGCAAAGCGCGTTCTTTTCGATTCCGCCGCTATAGGCCTGCTTGTTTTTCACGCCGCCGCACTGCTCAAACGTCACGGGCTTCTCTTTTCTTATACGGCAGGAGTGCGTGACGTTTAAGCAGAACTGGACGTCGCCTCGTTTCCCTCCGCTTGCGATTCCGTGTGTGAAATGTCGCCGTGCTCTTTTGTCGCAGCGTCGCCATTCGTCTTCACAAAAGGCGAAATAAAGTTTGCAGGAGTAAGGACTCCGACCTTTAGGGACAAGTGAAAACAGCGTACACCTCGCGTCCGATCGGTTATTCGCACCGACCGGCGTAAGCGGTTCGTCCTGCCACACTGCATACGGCTACAAAACATGGTGACGTCAGAAGGAGTGAAGGTCCTCATTGCATTCCACTGAGGAGAGAGATCAAGCTTTTTTTTAATATTCATTAATCTATTTATTCATTTATTACACTCAGTGGGCGAACCATGAGGGAAGCATGGTGGCTCCGCCAAGTGCCGGATGTAATGACGTTACTGTATTTGTAATTGACGCAAATAATCTCTTGGAATGTCGCGTGCGAATGCCATCTCCATTGTCAGTGCGCTTCTTGCCTCCTCATACAAACCCGCGTTGCCATCACCAGTTAGGATTCGCCGTTATGAGCCTGTCAACAGGCCACTTAATTTTCTGAATGGGTGGATTCATTAATTTATTGAATTGCGTTCTTGATATCGTTTCACACAGGTTTCGCCAAGCATGTGACGCATACATGCAATTATGCTCCACTTGTAAGTGGACCTTGCGTGGAATAATGTCCTCGTGTGTCGGCTCTTCCGTCGCTCGAGCTTCTCGCCACCGTTGCTGTATATCCCTGTTAATATCCTTCCACGTGAGTTTCACAAAGTAGAACATCTTAATCTCGTTTCACGTAGGTTGCACCAGCTATGTGTGACATAATTCCACACATATTCTACTTAGTGGAACTAGTGCAGAACGACATTAGCAATATAACGGTGCTTCTGACAGGATGGCGGTTCGTCGTGCTGCCGAACCTGCTGCAACCGAAGAAGCGTGACGTAAAAGAAATACGCGTGCGTGACGTCACAGCTATTCATGCGGCATCGCAGTTTTGTCGGGTGCAAGAAAAGGTGGTTGCTGTTCTGCGCATAAAACATTAAAATGTGTCCATAGCGCTGTAGCGAGACTCAACAACTGCGAAATGAAACATTCCTGTTTGAAAGCACCGGGAACGTCTCCTGCCACAGGGCCTATATTTCTTCTTTCCTTACATGCGTAATGTTCAGAGCCCATGACGTCTGTCTATCGCCTGATTTAGCCAGAACTGACAGCACTTGATGAACAGAAATGTCTAAGAGGAAAAAGAAATGGAAATACTTCGCGCTGTGCTACACGTCATTCTTTAAATACAAACGGTGGCATTTTTACCGTAGGAGGTGGGGGAATGCGAAGAATGATTTAGCTGTAAGCCTAAGATCTACACTCCTTGGAACATTTATGCACTTAAAAAAAAAAGAAAGTATGTAATATACGTGTACTTTTTGTGCACAAAGAAAAGACGGAAGATGGTGGAACTGCAGGACGAGACGCTCCATTGTGCCAAAAATTGAACCGAAGTTGCCCTTCTCTTGTAACGACCACACCTCGCCAATATTGCGCAAGAAAAGGAAAACCAATGCGCCTCTTTATATACATTATTAACCTGCACTTAAGGTACAATCAGGTGGCTTCTAAAATCACCTTGGCCATCGCATTTGGCATCCCATTGCAGATTATGTTAGTGCTAAGCCGTGAACAAGCATAGAGAGATAGAGCGAGAGAGAAAAACACAGAAAGAAAGAAAGAAAGAAAGAAAGAAGGAAAGAAAGAAAGAAAGAAAGAAGGAAAGAAAGAAAGAAAGAAAGAAAGAAAGAAAGAAAGAAAGAAAGAAAGAAAGAAAGAAAGAAAGAAAGAAAGAAAGGGCAGTGAAATAAACCAGAAAAAGTCTGGTTTGCTACATAGTTTTCAAAAGCAACAAGCAGCTAACGTTTTAATTATGAGGGTCCTTTCAAATCATGACAAAAAGGGACTCCTGCGCCAGTCGTCCTTCTGTCAAAGAGAGAGATATATATTTACATACACAGAAACTGTTTTTCATAACGACTCTTAGTCCGAGTCGTTGCTGTTGGAGTCAATCTGAGTCCACCGTCTTGGTGGTGAGTCCATTTTTACGGATCTGATAACACGTTTGGTGTGGGCTACCATCAGTGACCATTGTGTAGGGCGCAGCTGTTACACTGGAGGGGTCCAGCTCTGAAGTGTACGTAAGGGAGGGATAAATATTCGAGCAAATTGCAAATTAAAGAACGTGGGGTAGAGCGAAGTCTGGGGCATCGCCAGTGAGCCTTGTTCTGTGGTTCAACCGCCTTCCGTCTTTACGTTGTGCTAAATAAGTGCCACACATTCTAAGTGCAATTCAACTAGCCCGCTTATTCGCCTTGCTCCAGTATCAGTAACAAACAATGAGGAGCACTTCAAGCTTATATGTATTAGTTACGCACAATTTTAGCACTACTAAACCGCAGCAAGTGTGCCTTTTATAGGCGTTCATGTTTCTCCAAAGCCGACGAGTGCAGCGGCGTTTTGCACTGAATTAGTCTGTTATTCTAAGAATCCTCAACTAGCTCACACCGAAATGTTCCTAGCCTTTGCGCGTGCGCGTTCATAATTAAAATACTTGGAAGTGCGCTAATCTATACGGACTATGCATGCACGCGCATTGGTGTTTAATCAGTGTGCACTACTCTAACAAAGAATCATGGGCCTAGCGATTGTCCTGGCACTTCACGCGTTTATTAACATGAACGCGTTATGTACAGCTCGTTTTATGATAAGATAAACAAAGGAGGAATTCCTTTCTCTGTGATTGCCTTTGCATGCAAATTAGTATGCTAATCTGAAAGTAGTTATCACATTCTGTCGATTATTTCTATTGTATTACTGATAGCAGCCGCTTAGAATTGGACATGCGATTGTAAACGTGCCCCGTTTTTCCTTGTGACCTAGGGAGAGGAGCACTTTAATTAATCCTGGAAATGGTAGCGTGTTACTGCTCATGACTCGTATTCTGATGTGCCCTGAAAAGTGGAACGTATAGAGAGCAAGCCATGATTCAGGGGCAAGATTATTTGATTCCCACAATCTAACCCTCCGGGATCCTGAAGACCAACGACAACTCGTCGCCAGGGCCAAGAGGGCAGTCGAAGCCAGAGGGTTCCTGGACTAAGGAGCCTTCCCACCTTAGGGTGATACCCGGCCTCGCTCGGGACTCTGTTTCGTGTAAAAAACGTTTCTTTCTCTCCCTCCCATATGCTTGATAGCAAAATGCGAATACGCGCACGAAACCACTTATAGTTTGGAAATGGATTCAGCTGAACCACTTCACTGCGGCTCAGAAATACCTTGTAAGCAAAGCGACTTGTATGTGTGCCCCTCCTTATCTATACCTTTAGGATTGCCAATGGTTCCCTTTCAAAGTCACGTTATATGGCAGCATGCTTGACAACACCTCAACCTGGAGGCATATAGTTTTTGAAGCTTTAATAGTGTATGGAACAGAATAAAAATAAGCGGTCCTGAACAAACTGTTCGCACGCTTTGCTATGTACTCGGCGCACTCAAGGTTGTGAAAAGTACAGCCTTTGTCCAAATTGTACGGGCTACTGGCGCCTTCGCAAAATTTGTTGCTCGGCTGTGTGGAGCGGTTCCCGTGGCGCTTCTGACTCTCCAGGCATGTGTATGGTGAGCATAACAGTCCCTATAGCACGCCCCAGGGGGCTGGAAGTTATGGTATACGCCATCTGAACTTCTTTAAACGGCCTGTAGTCAGCCTGGTCGTCGCAGGCAAGGTAGCCCGCATAACGTTGCCAAAGAGTGTACATATATACTCTTTGGGGGACGACCAGCATAGGAGGTTGCATGGAAGCGACTAGTCATCTTTAACGAGTAGCTGACAAGCGCGCATAGCCGATTGATGCCTCAGACGGTTGTGCTCACGAATCACATAGCTTTGGCAGATTGTGATGTGCCTTCACTAAGGAGCGAAAGTGTGAAACTTCAATGGTCCCTTTTCTTTTTTACAGAAAAATAGCGCTGCTTTAACCGCCTTTCATTTGTTAGTGTCGAAAGGTGACGCTTACATTCGAGTCTGGAAACGTGCCTCGCATAGCAGGAATAGCCAGCACAAATCAGTGACGGGGTGTCCGCTCGATAACTACTGGTTTAGTTAGCCACTTGAAGAAAAAGATTGCTATGTGAACGCCATATGAACTATAGTGCGCTGTTCTTGATATTTGTCTAAAAGGCCTCCTCCGAATAGCGGTATATCATCGCGAAAGAAAATCGCTGCCTGTGGATGATTGGTGAGCCATGCCTATTGTCGTCACTTGCCCATGTTCATCGGTAGAATGTCATTCGAGACGTAAGCAAGCTTTCTTTTGGTACTGTCGTATACAATTGAGTGTGGTGGCAACGAAATTTTGTGAGTAAATGGGCTGATATTTCATTGCTCGCGGCAATAACAGCGGCGCTATATGAGAAGCCGAAGGGCGTTAAGCATAATTGCCGCAGGATTACTGTGAAACACGATTACAACAATCCCGGGTACAGCGAATTACGCTCTGTATCGAACAAGCGTGCAAAACAATTTCGTTAAACCGGTCTGGACATTGTATATATAGAACTCTGAGTGTCTATAACACGCACTTTTTTCAGTTACTTCTTCGCAGTTACTTTTTTCGCTTTCACACTTATATAAGAATACTTTCTTTCAATGCTATTACCACTCTTTAGACACTTTGCGCAGATTTAAGGGGCTATCTTTCTGCGTAACTATTTGTCTGTCGTGGTCTCTAACCATTTTTTCGTCAACTTGCATAACTAGGCAGTCCACGGTCAAAGGTGTAAAGCATCAGGCTACTCTGCTAAGGGGACGAGGTTCCAAAAAAACCGGCGGCCCACCTTGTGACCCTGGGTGCGTGCCACTAGGTGCGTGCTGCACTTTGTTGAACCTATTTGGCGCTAACTTGGGTCACTGCATATGTGCTGCTGGGTATGTGACGTTCTTGATTGGTAAAAAAAAAAATCTTTAAAATTTCTCCGATCTTGGATGAAATCCAACCCGCGACATATATATTCAGGCAATCTTGTCTGAATACGTATTTACGCAGACGCCACGCGCATGTTTTGCCGTGGCGGCGCCAGACGACGCAGTGTGTTCAGTGGCAACCGCGAGAGAGAGGAGCCTGGCTGCCGTGAATGCCTCATACGTGACGCCTTTCGGCAGTGGTAGAACGGTGTGTCGCCACATTGCCTCAGCGCTAATCTTGATGACGTCGATATTCATGGTGAGATAGGTCCTCCCACGAATTTGTTAGTTGAATTCCCACGAATGAATTGAGCTCGCACAACTTCGCTGACAACTGTCTTTTTTAACCCAAAGTGCTTATGACTGCATCTTCACCGGTTATCCTGACTTTACAACAAGTTAGCACATTTTTTGGTTCGTTGCAACATGGACGAAAAAAAATAATCGCTGATTTCCGTAGGTTGGTAGGGCTTTAAAGTATCACTGCGACCATCGAATCATCAATGATAATGTTCTTGAGCAGGCACTGAAATTCCTCTTGAACACCGAATTTGGGCAGCGCATACATATGACACATAAATGGACGTGCACGGGCGCGGGCGTCCAACTGTTTGTTTTGGAATAGTCAAACAAACTTTCATATCTGCAGACACGTGATGAAATAATAGCATCACATTTGGGGATTGCCATCCAAAAACTTCAATTCTTTATCACTTCACATGTTTCATGAAAGCTAGCAACAGTGTGCACTTTGTTTACCAAGCAAAACGAAAATTTTTTCACAGATCTGGGAGATATCCTGCATATCGCTTCAATTAAGGCGTGTGTACGCGTGCTTGATTGAGGCCGCCTTTCTAAGGCATGGAAAAAACAAAACCAGAAATAGAAATAGTTGAGGCAGTTCTCACTTCAGAAAGCTGGTAATTTGTACATCCGCGTCGTTATATAGCGTAAGTATAAGCGATAAAGAATCTCACTTTCTGGATTATCATCTCTAACGTGAATTTGTTGTTTGATCATACGTCTGCAAGTATAAAAGTTGGTTTGACAATTTCAAAATAAACAGTTGGTAGTCAGAAGCCATGTATGTCATTTATGTTCCTTTAGCTCCCCACCTTCTGTTTTCATTTTTTCATGCCCCTGCTTTATCTCTCCGGCATTCTTTCCATTCTTATTTCCCCTTACCCTTTCCCCAGGGAAGTGTAGCAAACCAGGATCTCTTCGGGTTAACCTCTTTGCCTTTGCCACCCTGTTTCTCTTTATCTCACAGATCATGTATGTGCGCGCCGCACAAACTCAGTTTTGGCGAATGTATGTGCCAAATGCATAGTCGATGACTCAAAACACACACACCTCCGTGCTTCTGAGTTTCATGCGCAATATGATTGTTCCGAGAGTGGAACCATTGCAATAACAATTAAATTAATCTACCGATGGAACGCAACAGTACAATTCCCTCTACATGCACAACGGTTACACGATTACACGATTGCCTGTCGTTTGGGGCTTTGGGAAGCAATTTCCGTAAAACCCTATCAGTACCTCTCTCTGTGTGGAACGCAACAATAGAATAGGATCATGCGGATACATGTGTTAGGCCTTGGGTACGATTCGCGGTTCTCATTACTCTTTCGAATTCTCAAGTGCCCTAAAGGTCCTCTTTCCTACCAGCGTTCATGCTACGTGGGTAGCCTTGCCACATATAATCGTCGTTTATATTCCGCTAGCCATGACGTTGCCCTCGACATTCATATAAGTATGGCGTAAGGAAATTGAAGAGCAGTTCATAAAAACAGATTGCCTATTCTTTCAGGCCCCGCTTGGGAAAAAAAATTAATGGAGTGATAGAAGGACGGGATGCAGTGTATTGTCCATATTGCAATACGCCTGTTTGCCGTGCATCCGATGATGGGCTGCTTTGGTACTGTGACGTGACTGCACCAATATTTAAATTACGTGTAGGACTTATCAAGACATAAATTTTTATCGAGTGACAAGAAATAAAGATACAAGATGTCACGAAGTAGCTTATCAAATGTATGGCAAATCTTTCCCTTAAATCACAACTTCAAAAAGCATCGATGCGTCTAGTTTACGACCATCAGCTCCTTAGTGATGCAGCCGTCGAAATTTCGTAGTCCGCACTAGTTTGAGTGTCTAAAGTAGGCAGAACTAAACCGCTAAACAACATTCCAATGTACATTTCTCTCGTTTCCTACCCCATCCACTTAAAAGTTTCTGTAGATCAAGTAATGCGATGTCGTTGGTAGGGAATCCCAACTATAGCGACGACCAGTCCTGCTGCCGATCGCGAGGCCTTGGGTTCAATGCCAGACTGCGCCGGTTGCATTCCTTTCGGAGCGAAACGCTCGTGTGCAGGCCTTCGGACGTGCGTTAAAGAACCCTAGATAGCACCTTCGCAGCGTGTGTTATAGTGGGATTGTGACATATGGTGGAGAAGCCCAATAGGTTGATTATTCGCAGGGGGATTCGCAAATGCCCATTCCTCCCTCCTCGGATTAGCCATAGGCTCCGAATGTGAACTTTGTCGGTTGAGAGACATGATTGCGCACCTTCTACGTGAGTGTCCTCGTTTCTGTGGGCATAAAAAAGTGCCGCGCGCCACGCTGTACGAGCTTGAAAATTGTCCCCTTTACGGAAAAGAGGATTCTTGAAAGCAGTAGTGTGTGTGTGTGCGTGTGTGTGTGTGTGTGTGTGTTTGTGTGTGTATGCGTGCGTGCGTGCGTGCGTGCGTGCGTGCGTGCGTGCGTGCGTGCGTGCGTGCGTGCGTGCGTGCGTGCGTGCGTGCGTGCGTGCGTGCGTGCGTGCGTGCGTGCGTGCGTGCGTGCGTGCGTGCGTGCGTGCGTGCGTGCGTGCGTGCGTGCGTGCGTGCGTGCGTGCGTGTGTGTGTGTGTGTGTGTGTGTGTGTGTGTGTGTGTGTGTGTGTGTGTGTGTGTGTGTGTGTGTGTGTGTGTGTGTGTGTGTGTGTGTGTGTGTGTGTGTGTGTGTGTGTGTGTGTGTGTGTGTGTGTGTGTGTGTGTGTGTGTGTGTGTGTGTGTGTGTGTGTGTGTGTGTGTGTGTGTGTGTGTGTGTGTGTGTGTGTGTGTGTGTGTGTGTGTGTGTGTGTGTGTGTGTGTGTGTGTGTGTGTGTGTTTGTGTGTGTGTGTGTGTGTGTGTGTGTGTGTGTGTGTGTGTGTGTGTGTGTGTGTGTGTGTGTGTGTGTGTGTGTGTGTGTGTGTGTGTGTGTGTGTGTGTGTGTGTGTGTGTGTGTGTGTGTGTGTTTAGCATCACCGGGTCTGAATGAAGACCCCGCAGTCGTTTTCAGTTAGCTCACTCGAGCTTGCGTGGACAGGTTCTCTTCATTTCTTCCCTTTTATCCTCATCTTTTCTGGCTTTACCTCAGCCTGCAGTGCAGGGGAGCCAACTGAGCGGTTAATCTGGTTAACCTCTCGCCCTTTCTTAGCTTATCACAGTGCTGATATATTGCCCCTGTAAACTTTATTAGCATCTATGCTATCTTCGGTACCTTGGGAATGAAGCATTCAAGCCATCGCAGCTTTTAAGCTTACGTGCGGCGGAGTTAGATACCTGTATGTTATGTAAAATTTCACCTTTACAAGAAGCCTGGAAGTCCCGCACATTGCGGTAATCGGCGTAAACGATGCTGAACGAAACGAAGAAAGCGCATCGATACAGGAGCGGTGCAAGTAGGCCTCGAAAGAGGTTTAGGTGAAACAAAGTCCGCAGATGTCTGAGTTGCGCAAGTGCGCTCCAAGCAGACGCATGAATGAGACACAATAACACACGATACCGTGGGGTCAATATTTGTCACGTATGTCAACGTCTTCATATACTTGAAGCACTTTCATTGCTTTTTAATGCACTACTTTTAATGGACATGGCGCTAACGCTTTAGCAAGTGAGAGAAAAAGAAAGAAAGTACCGCTTTGAGTATTGTAAACGGAGTTCTGATTCAAGGCTTGGTCTATGTGCAATGTTCTTGGGACAGTCGAATAGTAGGTTGCTGTTCGTCCTCTTCGTCGTGACTGCACGAACATGTAGGACAGGGCACGCACTTAATTCGAAATAGGAAGTGCTTGGTGTAAGCACTTCCGAGACGGGAGGCGATGTAAAAAGGTGTCCATGTCTCGCAGAAGCTGGCGATCGAGTTGGCACTCAAGACGTGGACCGACCGCATGTATAGACTAATTCGTTTGCGCTTTTTTTTGTCATACAGTTCGACGCGCACATTTCGGCCTCTCTTGAGGTCTCATCAGAGGCGCCGTGTGTCGGACTAGGATGTGGGAATAGGGCAGGTTTCGTATCTCTCCCTTCCTCTTTAAATTCCTCCCTCGCTCTTTTTCATATTCGAATCATCACCACGAACAGCGACCGTAGTTTCTAAAACCGTCGGACGCGGCAAAGAAAGAAAGCTCTGTAGTAAGCTCCGCCGTGACTCCAGCGAAGTAGTAAACTGCGCATAACCCGTTGCGGCCACCGACCGCACCGTCTAAACCCGTCGAGCTCCACAAAGAAAGCTTCGCTGCAAGTGTTACCGTGTTTAGAGTCTATCTGAACAGCGGCTTCACTGTTTACATGCACAAGGACCTTACAGTGTTTCCGTGCGCCCCTGCCAACCTCGAACCCTGAGGTCGTTGCCCTCCATGCATGGCGTCTTTTGCGGTCACCGGAACGTTTGAATCTTGTCCGAATGAATTCCACACATTCACCCAGCGCGACGTGCATTCACAAAACCACGCTATTGCGCTGCATTAAAATGTGCAGCAAATCATCAAGAATGTTTGGGCTGCCTCCTTTCGCTTCCTCTGCCTCCTTTCTTAAGTCGTATTTTCTCCATTGGATTCCGCAACACGTGTGCATATTTCGAAGGAAATCATGTTGACTTTATCATTGCGTAGAGCTCTATGACAGGTAACAATTGTTTGTATGTAGTCCACTTTTTGTGCACTTTGGTTCATTTATTTGCATATTGATGAGGTGCCCCCCCCCCCTTTCTTTATGGTGGTTAAGGCTTACAATGCGTCGAAGTTTCTTACACATGACAACTTTGTAGTTTTATGCATTATCTATAACATTGCACGCTATGTGTGAATTTGGTTCAGATTCTCTGGCGTGTAAACATGCATATCGTTTTGAGTATTCTTTTCTCCTGTCGATTTTCATCCAACATTATTTCCTGGTTAACAAGAAGAGAAGTAAAACCCCACCTAAGAGAGAAATAGTGCACTCCCGAACAACGTCGCACGCTTACACGCCGACAGCATGTCTTCGAGAAAAATGCAAGATCCCGTGTCGCCACTGTCAACAGGAAACGGTTCATTCGCCAGTAAAGTGCGAGAATCTCGTTCGCGCCTTCTTTCTTTGTGCGTCGGTTTCTTTTTTTTTGCTTGCTCACATATGTCCGCCTTATCTGCTGGGTTTCTTTCCTTCGTACTGCACTTCGTTTACGTTCACCAAACTACACAGACACTTTTCTTAATATTTTTTTCGCCGCAAACCTACATTCGTCAAGAAGCTTGTCGCACAGTCTGCGGTTGAGGAAAAGCAAGCTCTAACACAACGTCTTATCCTTGAAAGTAATAAAGATAAAAAAGCAAAGAAGGAAAGAGAGAGAGAGATAAATGAGAGAAGACGGAAACTAGGAAGGAAGGAAGATAGAATGAAACGACATTTAATGGTGTCATGGTCACTATTTCTGCAGGGCGCAGGGCTCAGCGCGAAATTGAGTCGTCCCTCCCGAGAGGTAAAACGTCTTTAAATTCCGCGGCGTAATTTCACTCCCCGCCACACCCTTTGCGAGGTTAGTATTCTTCTCTCCTTCGGAGAAGCGTATACACAGCTCAAGCGGCCGAGATTTCTTTTCATTACGCCAGACTTATAATTTCAGACGCTGCAAGGCTTTGTTTTTACACTTAGACTGTATAGACTATGTACCTTCTGTAACGATGGGAAAAAACAGCGTCTACCTCGTCCCGTCCGAGCAAGTATATTACCATTTCTTAAGCTGGGAAGGCTGCAGCTGCCACGTGTCATAAGGCTCCTTGAGTAAGTGCATGATCCAGCAAGTAATTCATGCCGACCGTACTTGGATTTAAGCTCTATATTAGAGGGAGCCCAGGATAAAGGAACAAAAGCGGCTCAAATGACACGCTTGCATTCTTTTTTTAAATTGCTTTCTTCGTCACCGGCTGGTGCGTTTTATAATAAAGCAACAGGAGTCCCGTTTTCTAATTAGCGTTTATTCATTCGTTAGAAACGTGATCCGCCAAACTGGAACCTGAATTGTGAAAGTAGGCGACATAGTTAGTCTAAGGATCCTTTTAGCGGGGCCGTCCTTTATTCGCTCAGTTGTTTTGCGCAACGCTGCAGGCCAATTTCGTCAGGATCTAACATGCGTCCCTCACATGCCCACGCCGTAGTGCATTGTCTCTCTCTGGATTGAATACCCGACGCGGTGGCTTAGTGGATTTGCTGCTGCGCTGCTAAGCTGGAGGTCGCGCGGTCAAACCCCGGCCGCGGCGGCCGCATTTAGATGACGCCGAAATGCAAAAGCGCACGTGTCCCGTGCATTGGGGTTACGTTAAGGACCCCAAGGTGGTCAAAATTACTCCTTAGTCCCCACTACGGCGTGCCTCATGATCAGATCGCAGTTCCGGCACGTGAAAGCCTAGAATTTTTTTTAATTCACGGATTGAATAAATATGAGCGCGTGCAACCTCTAGGATGGGGATGATGGGAAAGGATGGGGATGATAAAAAAGGAATAACTAACAAAATACAACAGCGAGTGTCTATTCCTAATATTTTATGTTTAAGCCAAAATGAGGCTGGTCATTATTATTGTTATAGCACTTGGCGGTTGTTATAATTGTAGATCCTCACCCAGATTAGTGGCCATGTTCTTTCTATTATGCGGACCGCATTCCAGATTAAACCGAGAAAAAGAATCCAACGAGACACGAAAGAAAATAATTTCAAGAATTAACCTTACAACGCCACCGCAAACGTATTGATTTCAACATTTTATTTTTATTTTATTCTTTATTTACAGGTATACTGTGGTCGTAAATAAAACCAAGCAGCTGGGAATATTTACAGACAATCGTAGTTTTTCACTCTACAAACATCTCAAAAACAAAATGACGCCCGCGTAGAACAAGAATGCATGAACACATTACAATAACAAGGTATAACTTTATAATAATGAGGTATAACAGACGCCGCACCGTATTTAAAGGGTGGACACAGCATGCTCAAATCCTGTGACCGTATCCGATGAAAACACACTGGCAGGCAAGGCCAGGGTCAGTGAAGGCAATTACACTCCGAGACTGTGCGTTGAAAAAAATGAATGTTTAAAAATGCTTGTGCGAGACGAATAGAGAAGTTGCGAGAATGACGGCGACTAGATGTGCGCGCTGCAAATGGCTGAATATACTTTCGCGTGTCAAGGCGCAATGCCCTTTCACATAGGTTGTAGAGGAATTTTAATCTTGCGATTTTTTTTTCTTCGATGCTCCAGTGTGGGCATGTTGTTCACGGGCATAAGTGTGGATGGCGAATCAGTCGACCTAAATTTATTGAATATAAAACGAACAGCACCCCTTTGCGCCATTTGCAGTTTATGTTTATGTTTATGTTTATGTTTATGTTAAAATGGATCCCATGCAATGTTTTCCATATTCTAATTTTGGTAAAACGAAAGTAATGAAAGCTGGAAGTTTGAGCTCAGGTGGCGCCGATTTCAACTCGCGTCTAATAAGAAACTAAGCTTGCGGGTTGCAGATGCGCAAACGTCATCGACTTGACTAGACCAGGAAAGAATATTGCCTATGGTAACTCCCAAATATTTGTAACCTCTAACTTCGATTATCGTAGAACTGTTTATTGTGTAGGTGAAGTGGGCAGCATACTTTTTGTTCATTACGCGTAGTAGTGCAGTTTTCTTTGAATTTAACTTCATCAACCATTCTGAACGTGATTCTTTAATGCCTGCAAGACTATTATTAGACTAGATTGATCTTCGTGGCACACCACCACCCTACGAAATATCACGCAGTCATCCGCAAGTAACCTAATGTGAACTCTGGAATATATCGCCAAAATAATCTCATTGATATACATTAAAAACAGAACGGGGCCGAGTACGCTGCGCTGGGGTACCTCCACAGGTAACAGGCAAGAATTCAGAAGAGAAACAATTGATATCTGCGAATTAAGTTCTGTTGGCCAGTTAGATCCTATCCAATTAACCATAAAATCTGGAAGACCAAACGTATGAAGTTTTATGAGTTTTCTGTGTGAAGGGTCGAACGCCCTACTAAAATAAAGCAGTAATTGATCAACCTGTCCCGAAGAATCCAAAGATGCAGTGCCAATTCGCGAATAATCGGTACGCTGCATATTAGTTGTTAACCCGTTACAGAAACCCTGCTGGAATATGGAAATCAAATTGTTAGTTTCAAGAAATTTGTTAATAAAGTGTGCGATAACGCGCAATAGTATTTTGCAGCAAGTGAAATTTGGGGATATGGGCCTGTAGTTTTCTGGATGCAGGCGATCGCTATTCTTGTAAATGGCGGTCACCCGCGCCACGCTCAAATCATCAGGCAACATAGCAGAGATAAAAGATAGACTAAACATGGTTGTCAGGATGTTAGAGATCGGTTCAGCATATCGACTCAGGACGGCATTGGCAATGCAGTCGGGACCCCCAGACTAATTTGCTTTAATGCTTAGTACCAAAGACAGAACGGCTTCCTACGACATAAAATCCTTTTCGTCGCAAGACGAGGAAGAAGGTCGTGGCGACTCAGCATCACATGGTGAAAAAACAGAATGAAAATACTCATTCAACCTTTGAGCTGTAATCGTGGGACCATATAAATTAAACATAGACACAGAGATATATGCCTCTCTGCACATTTGCATTGACCAAGACAAAGAAAGAAAAGCAAACACGCGTTGCCTTAGAGATTTCTACCATATGGCGGTGAAGCCTCGATTCGAGTGTTTCTTGTTCTCCTATACGCTAAATAATTCACCAGTGTTTCTATAAAAATTTGAGAGTACTTATTTTCATTTCATTTTTGGTTGTGTTTTGATCCGTTGTTGGTTGTATGTTTTGATCGATAGATAATAGATGAAGGCTTGCGCATACGTCAGCGATCCCTCGCACTCCGTTCCAGACGCGATGTAGCGTTCCTTTAATCCTGTCAAGTAATTTATAATGCTGACTATAACGGTCGGTTAGCATTCAATGTACGGCCTGAACTATTCCAGTCCTTTCGAGGCTTCGTTTTCTCGTCTTGACGTACTTAAAATTCACCTATTTGCTTGGTAACTTCGACTAAATATTTTCTCAAATATTCTCAGAGCCTTTCGTTTTAGTGCAGCCAACCGCAAACGTTTACGGACCACGGGAGCCTAGAAAACGTTCAATTTCCGAGCAGCCTGTAACAGTAGTCAATAAAGCCGAGCCCATCCCAATGCTGTTCACATGTACTTGTAGAGGCTGTAAAGGCGAATACTAGGCTGCACTGCGGGCTGAGCAGATATTCAGTTTTTTTTTCTCAGATCTCGTGTTCCGCAGGAATTTGTGGTTGACTGTACGTGCGTTAACGCGAGATGCACATATCAACAGCGTGAATATTCAAAGCATCGGAGTCCAACTATTCAGTCGTAGTTTGGCGTATCATGTCATGTACATCGGTCATTTAAGCACGCTCCTGCTGTATTTACCTAGATGGAGAAGAGGTCTGAAAAATGCTAGAGAATAACAAAAAGATTTAGTTGACAAGGGCAGCGCGAAAAATATATATTTTTTTATTATGCGAGTGTGCGAGTGGCCCGAGGAGGAAAGGAAGAAGCGCGATGACAGTGGTCAGTTACTGAACCAAAGGGAGCGCTTTAGGAAAAGGTAAAACATGCCACCACACACACAATGTACTTCCCCATTTTCTCTCATAAAACCGTTGTGTCTTCAGCTACATGTGGGCGAGTTATGGCCAGGAAGCGGTGAAGATTCCTTTTTTAACCTGTATTTAACGATGGCTGCAAAACTTGCAAGGCCACTCCCAGAAGTGCCCAGTCTGTAACACTGCAGGGGAACGTGCCACTCCGACCGAATATCAAAGTTAGACTGCGAGGCACGTCTAAGCCTGTCATTTACCCGCCCTGCGGCCGTGTTTGTGCGCCGAACTTTAACCTTTCGACTCCCGGTTTCACGCGCGGTTCGACGTCACCCTCGAGGCCTTTCTCCAAGAAGGAAATCACATTTCAAAACAGCCTCCATCAGCAGATTACGCGGCGTACGAGAGTTGGTTCTGTCTCAAGACATTTCATGCGGCCTGCGCGCGTTCCTCAACTTTTTTTTTCTTTTAGTACAAAGCACAGCCGCTTTGAGCTTTTCGTATTACGTGGGCCATACAAATTCACATTTTTTTTTTCTTTCCATTCACCTCAACCTAGCTCTATGTACGTGTCCCGAGGCGGCATTCGCCCCAAAGCGCTCTTCGCCTCTATTTTGGAGCGCGCTTCCTCCGCGCACCGCTCGTCGGAAACGGCGGCGCTGGCATCGCTGCTCCCTACTTCCCTTTGCGCCGATCCTTGCGCGGGAAGGAAAAAAAAAGGGGGGGGGAGGAGGATGTTGGTTAGAAGCAGACGGCCCTACTCCTTCACCCACGCGTTTCCTTCCTCGCCAAAACGTCCAGCGAGGAGCGGGTCTCGAAGGAAAAGCGTTCCTTCCACGACAGAGGAGGAGAAACGCGCAGCGCGCCGTACGAAGAGTGTAGAGGGGGGAGAGGTGGAACGGGGGGGGGGGTGTTACGAACGCTGGGGAGCCACGGGACTCCCGCGCCTCGGGGGAGAAAGGAGAAGGGGGGGGGGGGCGCGAAAGCCGAGCGAGGCGAGGCAAGCGCTCTTCTTCTCGTGTTGTAACACTCGCGAACGGCGCGCGCTCTGCCCTCGACGCCGCCTCCTCCTGCGCTGCCGTCGTGCGTGGCGCGCGTTTCTGCGTGAGGCCCGCGGGCGGGCGATGGTGGATCCTTCGCGGCGCCGTTCCTTTGCCACGACGCTGCTGCTCACTGCCGGCGGCGTGCTGTCGTGCAGGACTCCGTGACACTGTGTACGCTGGGCATCGGCACCGCGTTCGGCGAGTCCGTGCTCGACAACAGCCCGCACAGTGCCACCGTGGTCACCAACGAGTACTGCGAGCTGCTGAGGATCGAGCAGAGGGACTTTCGATCCATCTGGGAGGTGAGCCCGCCCTCTTTTGTTCGCTTTCTCTCTCTCTTCCCGTATTTTTTCCCCCCTCTTGCCGGCTCTTTCTTTCCTCCGAAGAGCGCCCGCTACGAGCCGATGCTAGTGCTTCGGCCTTGACCTTGAAACGGGCGTGTGTAGTGAGTGACGTTTTTGTGGCGTAGGCGCTAAGGGGACCGCGCCTCCTGGTTCCAAACGGTGTGCGCGCCCGGCTGACACCAGGCTGCGTGCCCGTCGGTCGCTGCTGGCAGTGAGGTTCCGATGTACACCTCCGCTGCTCCCAGCTGCCGTTGAACAGATATGGCAACCTGTACAAATGCAGCGTCTCAAAATCACGTTCGATAATTGGCGAAACGTCCGCTGTCAGTCAGATCAGGTAAAGAACGTCCATTTGATGGTCGCCGTAAAACGGCTTGTCATGGCTGACCAGTCGTCCATTCGTCGCCTCCTGTAGCGCACAGCATTCACCGAACGTTACGACTGTCCGAACCGCGGCAATCTTGTGAAACTATAGTTCATACATCATAACATAGGAGCGCAAAAGGCGTCTCCAAGATGGCCGTTGGGTAAAGTGACAGTCAAGTTGGGCAGATGGCACGCTTGTTTTGGGAAACGAAGAGAAGCTGAAGTGAAATGCTTAATTTTGCTTTTACGATCTTAACGGTGTCGAGAGAACACAGCCATATTCACTTTTAAGACCACTAATTTCAGAAAGTTTGCTAGCACATTAGACTATAGTGTAGACTTCTATGTGACTGTTTTATGCTTCACATTATTTCTTTTTTGCTGTATGTAGTTGTATCGCTGTACGCCTTGTTATCTATTGCTATAGATTTCAAGAAGATGCATTCAATTGAGTTTTATGCCATTGATCAAGTGTGCCGAATCTCATCGGATTACTACAGCCGTAGTCCCATTACCTTATCCGTTTCGAGGATTAAGTAAGAGCTTGAAGATTGTAAAAAAAAGAAAAGAAGAAGAATCTGTATTCTTGTGGGTGATAAAATAGCTGGCGCTAGATTTCCCGTAAGCAGCGAACGTTGACTGCGCCGTAATCTGCTATCAAGCGGAAAGGAGAAGAAAATTTAGAACACTTCAATATAACTTTTTTGTTGGTGGTTTACTAGTGCGTAGACGTCATGGTTTCATTATAAGCGCCCTGAGACATAAGACCATAGAAATTCGCTCAACACGTCCACTAGCAGAACAGCTATTGAACTTTCGGCAAAAATGTTATTATGCATTGACTCACGCAGACATAGCACGTACGTACGTGGCCGCAGAAACAGGCCTTCGCTCAGGTCAAGATGCGCTAAGAGCCGGATCGATAACCACCTGCCGTAACAGTAACGTCTTCTGAAATTTCTTTCGTTGGGATTAAAAGTACTTTTCTTTTATTCACGTGACAGTAGAGGGCAGGCTGACACGTCACCGGCTGCTCCTAGACGCACGATAAACGAAATCAAATCCCAAAATAAAACGGAAAACACTCAAAATTCTTCCAATGACAACGAAAACGTACGAAGTATTGCACGCGAGTCGAGGAAGCCACAGAAAGTCGCAGAGGAACACGCGCGAACATGTATAAACATCACGCTTCCATAAATGAGTAAAATTACTTGAAATAGTCTCTAAACACGCAAAGTTCGTAGTTTTGCGGACGAACGAACGATAATCACGCAGCCTGCCGCATGACTTGCCTTGCGGCACAATATCCACGACGTCTGCAACAGGCGTTATGCGTCTGTCCGGCATGTGGCCTGTGTTTTTCAAACTGCGGCACCCGGATCGCCGAAGCTCTTCGAATGCGTTCGAATACCGAACTGCGCTATACATGCGCAATCGGTGACTATCGCCCATGGAACGAACGAAAAAGAGCCACCTGGTGGGCTCATCCACAGCGACCTGTCTGAAGCTGCGCTATCGTCATCATTCTCATTTAAATCAAAGACATGAAACAGGGTTTACATAGAAATGTATCTGTGACATCTGCGGTAATAACCATGTCAGTCTGCAGCACCCTTGTTTCAAGCATACAACGTCGACTTTTTTTTTTTCAGTTATCCTAGAGCGCGAGTGACAGGAACCGTCAATGTCGTTGTGACAGCTGAAGACGTGTAACTATAGCTCGTCCTCTACCTTAACGTCAGTTTCTCTACGTTCGTTTTTATTGAAAGAAAACCAAACCGCACTCCTAAACATCCACGAATGGCGTGTAGGCGAGCCAAAATGTCTTGACGAGCAAAAAAATTTGAAAAGCACCATCGCGGACAACTTCCGGCGAGTGAAATGGGGGGGGGGGCTAAACATGAGGCAATCGGAGAGGAAATAAATACTAAGAGCTACAACGCTCGGTGCGTCAACGGCTAACGGGGAGGGCATGTGGGCGCGTACGGTGCCAACGAGTGAAAGAAGTGACGTTTCCCCACGTCGCCGTTCTCGCATGATCGCCGGAGGATAGCGAATTGATTTCAAGACCGCGTGAGCGCCACTCGCCCAACCGAGAAAGCGCCGATGCTGACGTCATTGCGCCGTAGTAGTGACGCAACCCCCTCTAGCGCGCAACAATATATAGACGGTGGACCGAGATAGCGCCTAGGGATGTATGCTATATATCGTGTTCCATTCACGGTTTTCCTCTACGCGCCCCGTTGGGTGCAAATTGGAGTTCTGCTTTCTTGCCCTACGCACAGGCTGTTCCTTATATAAAAGCAGGGATTCAAATTTCCTTCTCTTGCTTCATCGAAGCCTGCCTGCCTGCTTAAGCTTCTATTGCGTCTTGCAGGCTTAGAAAATAATGAGTCCGCAGTCGCTTGTGTTTCTCGCCGATATTTAAAAAAAACGAAATCTCGATAGGATGATTCGAAGAAATGACCAGGGCTTCTGAACAAGGCGGCTTCTATTTAATCGGCACCTCGGAAGACAACGCTCATTTCCGCAAATATTTCTTGCATTTCGCGCCGGACGCGCTGACATTTGACCGAATGGGCTGTTTTGCCTGCTTCGCTAATGTATGCGTTCAAGACGCGAGTTAATCCTTGAGAAGCTGCAACGACAGCCGCGCGAAGAACGCATTTACGAGCTAACAAAACAGCTAAAGGTTTCGTGTTCCCCCAAGCAGTTTCACATGATTAAACACGACGACACGCCCATTCGTCAAGCTTCATAAACGCGGAACGAATTTTTCGAAACCCAAGAATAAAAAAAAAAGTTGAAGAGAGAAGGTGTCTGGGCGACCAAGTTTCAAAGTTACGCAGAAAGTTGTTTCTTAGTGTACGGCGTTCTTTTAAGTGCCGGTTTCAGTCGAATCTCACTGCGCTGGTGTACACATAAAGCGAACTTCCTTTTACTTCATAAAACACAGCAGCGATCGAGTGAAGCGGCTCGGGCGGCTTCTGAAGTTTTCTTTGTCCTACATTGTGTCCTTTGCGCTGTTTGTTTTTTAGTGTATCCGTCATAAGCTTGGCCAAATGTCGAATCTATCTGGGCTACTGAATTCTTGGCGAGCTCATCTTGTTTTACGTATTATTGGGGGTCGCATTCCGGAACAAACCTTAGGTTACGGGTGAATTGCTTGAGAAATGAGATAAGCAAAATTTAGAAATGAATATTCAGCCTAAGAAATGTGGGTAGTCAGGTGGAATGAAATATGCTTTCGTCGAAAGGTCAGCTAGCAGGATCACCGATGATTCTCCAAATATTTTCGTTTACGGTCATGCCGGTGGACAGGGCGCGGCGGATGGCTGCAGGGCCCACAGCTCTCTGCACCGAGGACGCCGCCCGCCTACAGGCAAAAGCTCTATGCAGTTCTTTTGTTTAAGGTAATTGCTGCAACGTCCTGTATGCTATAGATGGATTTTAGGCAGCGTATATCTAGCATCGCCTTCAAGCCAACCTCTAACCTCGTTTCATTCGGCTCGCGAAGCTTTCATTCCGCCATGCGATTTGATAAAGCTTTATTGAGATTTGTGTTGGGATCGGTTGACCTTGGCTACTGTCGGAAAGTGTGCTAAATACATCCATAGATACGTCAGTTCAAGGCAACATTACCTCGACTAAACCAAGCGTGCTTATCAGTAGAAAAAAAAATCTTAATTGAACTAACTTTTTTTTTGTTTTATTTGGGGCACCATAGCCGTCGAATGTAGTTGATTTACAGTTAATTTGCGGGTGTCTATCCTCCGTAATAAGTGCACTGTTACAGATGCGGGCTCTAGAAGCGCCGCTTGTCTTTAGCGCCACGTACTGTGTGCCTACGATATATTTGGCGCATAAGCTAAAACGGTGATTTTCCAATACCGGGTTAACATTTCCGATGCCTTGGAATCGCCACCGCCATGCACTCGCAGGAAGCGATCCTGTCTTTCGTGCTGTTCCATCAGTGTTGCAACAGCATGGTGGCAACCAGTGGCGTAGCAACAGGGGGGGGGGGGGCGGGGGGCCGTCTGCCCCGGGTGCAAGGGGCCAGTGAAGGGGGGGGGGGGTCATATACGTCTGAAGACACCCCTCTTTCCGCCGGCTACACCCGGGGAGGGGGCTGACAGAAGACCTATGAGCCCCGGGTGCCAGACGACCTAGCTACGCCACTGGTGGCAACTGTTGGGGCTCCCATCGTCGATGTCTTCGCTGGCGTTATTTGGGCCATGAAGGCGGTCGCTGAATTGGCAGTTGCACCACACTTTCTGTTGATTGGCTGCTGTCGGGAAACCGCGTATTCGAGATTCTCACTTGGTGAGATGACTTAATTTTCTGAACGGAATATATATATGGCTGTGGGTTCGGTTCCCAAGTGCGGTAAGTTGTTTTTTCATCCACTTTAATTTCCATCAAGTTATCGTTTCATTATTTCAATTATTAAGCACAAGTAATTTCCCCTATGTTGTCCTTGGTGACAATGTTTGTTGGCTTCTTATATATATATATATATATATATATATATATATATATATATATATATATATATATATATATATATATATATGAGTTCTCACAGACATTACAGTGTATTATCGGTGACCTTCTTCAAGCGTGTTTCGCAAAATTTTCGATTAAGTGGGTAAATATGCCAACTCCTTAATCGACCTACAACGTTGTCATGATCTTAAGCGGTCAATTTGCATGCTTGTTGCGTGGGCGCCTCCGTACCATGCGTCAAACTATTTGTAAATGGTGCAACAAATTTACGCTTACCACGCTCTTATGAACAAAAAAAAAAAGATGGGGGAGTGGTAGTGGAGGAAGCGGGCAGTAAGAAGCAGCTCATACGTTTAGGCATAAATGTACTTCGAAGCGATTCCGACGTCACAGTGGCGTGTCTGCTGCTCCTCAGCGGGCACACGCAGTCTCGTTGCTCAGACTAACTTCGTCGACGACTCTCCGCGCGCTCGTGATGTCTTCCAAGTCCAATTAGGTCAAGGCATCGCGCCGGAACCCCTGACCCAAAAGGGTCGCTTCCGTCGGATCTAATTTGCTCTCCGTATGACGGCGGTGCGTATCGTCAGTCAGAGGGATCGAGACACGCAGCCGAGCGTTGCCGAATCACGCAAAAGCGAACCCATACACCCCCCCAAAAAAATGCCACCATACGCGTGCACACAACCACCCCTTGTGGGGAGGAAACTTCCGGAGGCTGTCATTTCGTCTCCCTCCTCCACTATGTATGCTATCACGTCAAGGAACGCTGGAGCCGAGGCGTCGTGCATGAAAGGGGGAAGGGGTGTAGAACGAGGTACGCTATAAAGGGTCACGCTTAGGTATATAGCTCGATCGTTAGACAGGGCGTGCGCTCGCTTCTCACGCACGACAGCGCTGTGCTAAGAGAAGACTATACATACGCCCGCCAGGAAGCGGCCAACTCGGTCGCCATTTCAGTGCCGCGGCACGGGAAATGAGGCGACCATGTTCTTCTCGGTGTGCTAGTGGGATGTAGGTGGAGAGGAGAGTTTCGATGGGCAGAGACGGGTGGAATAGGCGGACGCTAAGTAGAGCTGGCAGTGCGGAGAAAGGTCAACCCTCCAGTGACCATCCGGAAAACCCAAGAACGGCCGGAGAAATTGAACGTGCAGATAGAGCAGGCCACCGTTGCTGCGCTAGTGGACATTGCGGAGAAGGGAGGGTGGGTGGGGTCACAACGACCCGGGAAGTAAGGAGCGGTGTATGCGGTCCGGCCAATACGGGAGCGAACGGCGAGAACGCCGGAAGAGCAAAAACAACAGCCCTGGGGTGAAGCCACCCTCCTGCGCCTATTTACGTATAGGACGCTACGGGAACGGGTTCAACGAAGGATGTCGGACCATTCGGACGTGAAGAGTCGGGCCGCGTTCACCTCCCCCTCTCCCCTCCTCCCTCTCCTCTTCACTGGCACGCGAACGGCGACAGCCACGCGTATACGAAAAAGAGACGCGAAATCTGAGACCGATCGGCGTCCCCAGTCGGAGCAAAGAGAGAGAGAGAAAGAGAGGGGAACGATCGTCGAAGATCGCGCTGGATGAGCACTCGCTGTCATTGCTCCTCGTTTCGTAGCTGACTGGTTCTCTCTGTCTCTCTCCCGAGCTCATTTTCCCTCTTTCTTTTTTGCCTTGATCTGATGTGATATTTTGCGACCCTCCATCTTTGCGCATCTTCGGCATTGGTCGCGTGGGGCTAACGGAGGAAGGTGACGGAGCGGGAGTGAAGAAGGGGAAGTGGGAGGCCAAGTCGCCTTCGTCTTTTCGTTCCTTCTCGACCAGAACTAGTACCTTGGTAGCGAAGAAGACCCGGGCGAAGCCTCGGCTGCCTCTTCCAACGCAAGGGCGGATCATCTTGGCACGCGCCCACTTCTCGAGCGCGACCGGCCTGATCGATCGAACGTTTTCCGGCGTGCGCACGTCGATTCCGTCACTCTCGTGGAACCGCGGGCCTGCTCGGCCTGCTTCTCCTTCGACAGCCGCCGTGCGTCTCGCTCCTCCGCTTCATCTGTCGCCGTGCTCTCCTACTGCTGACTGCGTTGCACGTCGCATTGTGGCACGTCGCCGAACGAGAGAGAGCACCGCGCCAATCGGAGCGATCGAAATGTGCTGCAGCGAATCGCGGCTCTCCATGTACGCGCGGGCGCCGTATTTTTGCTTGGTTGCGAAAATTACGCTCCGTCGTACTTTCTGCTGGCCACTTCAAGCACAAGTTCCTTCTTGACGGAGCTTTCGGATTTCTTCAGCTTTCATTTGCATGCAGTGAGTGAGTGTGAGTGAGTGAGTGAGTGAGTGAGTGAGTGAGTGAGTGAGTGAGTGAGTGAGTGAGTGAGTGAGTGAGTGAGTGAGTGAGTGAGTGAGTGAGTGAGTGTGAGTGAGTGAGTGAGTGAGTGAGTGAGTGAGTGAGTGAGTGAGTGAGTGAGTGAGTGAGTGAGTGAGTGAGTGAGTGAGTGAGTGAGTGAGTGAGTGAGTGAGTGAGTGAGTGAGTCTGCGTGTGCGTGCGTGCATGTGTGTGGATGCATACCTTCATTCTATGTTTGAGTGGTAAAACGTATCTCCTGATTTACATCCGCAAATGCAAACGTGGTGCGGAAGCGACAATCCGGTATTGATATCGCATGCAGTGGCCAGAGAGAACGGGTAAGGTTATTACTCGTGATGTGCAATGCTTGCCAATACGCAATTAGAAAGAGCGTTTAATACGTCATATTGAGGGCGCAGTTTCCGGCCCAAGTCTGGCAGGCTAACGTCGCCTGTAGTTACATCGTCATCACCACCAGTTAAGAAAAGACTTCTTGCGGCAAGGAGAAAAAGAACAAATGCAGGGAACCTATAGCGTAAAACTATTTCAATCTGTTCTTATTCCAATCCCCTGGCATCAAACTTACGTAATCATCGACGCAACCATCAGGCAGTGCCCGCACTGTTATTTTAACAACCCAGTGGAACGCTCCACTAGTGTGTGGAAGGTTACGTTTGTTTGCTTTCAAAGCGAATAGCGTTGCCTACTGTTACAATCGGCCTGCAGGGGTACTGAACTGCTAACCTTTCACCGCCCGCTGCACCTGTTTCGATCGACCTGCGGGAGTAGCGATCTTCAGAGCAGCGACCTTCGAACCCTTCCTGGCCCGCTGCGACGAATCGCTTTGTAATGACAACAATGCGCCTCCTCGACAGCCCAACGGCGCCGACATGTCTAGCCACGTTCGGCGGACCGAGCATTGTTAGTTGATTCGCTGTCGCCTTCAGGGTTCGCTCGGAACAAGATAACTCCCGGAAAAGGGTATTTTGCGGTGCTTTCTCACGGGCCCCAGAAGTCGTCACAGTCAATGGACAGACGCAGCGGCTAGCTGCGGGCTTAGCTCTGGGATCAAGAGGCGCCTGCTTGGGTCAAGCGTATCAAACCCTCTTTACGACGACCCACTCCCCTCGGTGTGTTCAGTGAAACCAAAGTGCGGAAGTGAGTGTGTGAACCCTCCCCCTCATATGCGGGTCGATTACGATGACTTTGGACGCTCCCATTGGACGAAGGTTGAACGGCAGTTTTCCCTCACCTAGGGATCTAGGGAGGACAGAGGGTTTTTAAGCAGCCGTTGTCGGCCGTTCGGTGGGCTTTCTTTTTCAGTCATGCTAGGCTGATGAAATGTAACGTTATCCACCCTTCATGTAGATATCGTAAATAAATCCCATATTTCTCGTTCTCGATGTGTACGAGTCCCTCCCTTCAACAACGTCCTCAGCATGAATGAGTCGCACGGCGGCATGGGCCAGCTACCACTTATTTCATGGCCGAACCCAACTCTTACACTACCTTGACAGGCTTAGGGCACAGCTCTCAGGCGCCCGTTCCAGCGTCGGCGTTCCTCGGGGTCCTACCTCGGCGCAGCCGAACGAACGAGCACAGCGAAAGATGAAAGCGAACGCGGAGTGCAGCGGGGATGAAAGACACGAGAAGGAAAGCGGAGACGAGGGTGCACGGGAACCATAAGGTGAAAAGCGGGGGAAGGTATGGCGAAAGCGTGAGAAGAAAAAACGTAGTGCGGCGACGATTTCTACGAGATGGCGCCCGAGTAGCGCGCGTCGTCTGGGAGGTCTGTCGGTGGCTGCTGCCGAGATTCGTGCCCACGCGTCAGCCACGCGCTGGCTCTCGCCATCTTCAGATTAGCGAGTCAGTTGCGCCGCACTTCGCTCCATTTTCAAGGTGCCGCGCGAGAAATATCGTCCGCGCCGGTCAGTATGTCGCGAAATGAAAACACCCATAGAACTGTGCTCAAATTTCGTATTAGGTGTTATCGTAATCGTCGGTAACTTTTTTGTTATCGAACTGGCTGACAAGGGACGAGGAGCCCGCGCAGAAATGGAGAGGCTTTCAGCGAGGTTGAACAATAGAGCTGTGAAAGTAGATAAACGACTGAGAGGGGTGGTGCCGGCGTTTGCTACTTGCCCGCTTCCCCTGACCTAGCTATCGGTGGCTGGTCGAAAATCAGAATGGCAGATGAAAAGTGCCGCTAAAACGAATCCTTAGCGAAGAAGAGTTGGCAGAGCAACGTCTCATGCGTGCCGAGAGGGTTCGACAATGTTATGCTGCCACGCAAACTCTCTTTGATTTTACTCAAATCCATTCTCTCGGCAGCACCCGAGTAGCCAGTGCTAGAACGATTGGCGGGCTATTCCTTTTGGAACGGGGCACTCTCTAGTTATTCCGCTAAGCATTCAGTTTTCTTCGATATCCTTAATGCGCACACGTCACTTAGACGTGGTGAGGTTTCGCGGTTTTCTGACGTCGCATGAAAGACAAAGTGGGCTCTGCCCGGATGGCTAGTGGCAAAAAAAAAGGCATAGAATCAGAAATATATATTTTCAGTTTTGTCCGTCTACTCATGCATAACCAGTGTGTACAAGTCATATCAGATGAGGAATTTTCACGGTACTCGTGACGTGACAGATAGCCGAAGTGGGGTGACCGAAAAATGTGTTGGTCCATCATGGAGGGCTGATTGGAGCAATGAAAGAGAAACAGTTACAAATAGCTTTACAGTATATCGCCCCAGGTGTGCGAATATATGGGACCGCGTGTCGGTGATTATTCGCTTAAACGGCTCCTCACAAGGCCCTATCGCAAATTTCGGTTATACGCTGGAAGTTGTTACGTGTTCTCTAGGGAGCTTTCCGCAGCAAACATTTTTCAAGTCTGCTCTTTTATAGCCGAGATAGAAATGTTTCAGTGTCGCGAACCCGTGATTTCAGGAGGCGAGCTTCACCGCAAACACACACGTTCTCTCCACTCGCCCCGTCTAGCCTCCGCCAGGGAAATTCCTTTTCTGCGTTCTCCCATGCTGGACCTCGATGATCACGTGACGCACACGTCACGAGCCCCGCCTTCATTTCGCTGTGCACGCAGACAGCTGACTATTGGTATAAGTCTGTGCTGCATGAATACTGAGCCAGACACAAGCGGATGAGAGAGCATGATCCCGCGCTGTAACACGGTTGAAAACGACATAGTTTCGGTGTCTGCGCACGCGAATGCAGGACGTGGGAACAAGCAGACACTCGGTTTGTGTGTTCTACTACTTCTCTAAGCTTTAATTCGTCTATTCTAGTGACATATTACACAAATAACAGATGTTGGGTTGAATAATTCTCTAAGTCACGTGTCACCACGAACGACATCACCGCACGAACACTAGCACGTGTACGTCATCCTCCGGCTTGGAGCGCGGCGGCCGCGAAGAGAAGGGAAAAGGGCGTTCGGTTCGAAATTTCAGATCTTTCCGCGGCGCGTAGCTATGTAATACTTTGTAGACACGATCGTTATCACGCAATGTATGCTCTGCACTTGTCAGCTCAATATAGCCAGACCTGGTGAGGGGTCCTTTAAGAGGTTGCGGCATGACGTGATTTTCTTTATCCTCCCTTTCAGGCCATCGTGACGGTTTTTTAATAAAGAAATCATTATTTCATGCTTATTTATTTGTTCATTTAAAATATCAATACAAAATACGCCGCGAGTCACTAGAATGATTTACGATTCTGCAAAGTTGTAGAAGTCTCCAAAATGATTTTCATCTCTGTTTTGCAGCACCTATTTGTTTTAGGATGCCAACTTATTGCGATTAAAATTTCTGTAGATTTCTGTATGAATATCTTTGTATATAATACCGGAGACTCTTATCCTTCCATTTCACTTTTAACCTAGCACGGCAAATCTTATATTTACGGTGAATCAAGAGAGACAGAGTGACCCTGCAGACACGCCCTGTTTTTGTACCTGAAATTGGGTGGGTGTTGCACTGACGTGCCCCCAATACGAAAGAACTGTGAGACAAAGCTGCAGCTCGAGGCGCACCTATTGTCCTAGTTTCGTTCAGCTGTAAGCAAAATACTGTGCCTTCATCGGTGGCGCGTCCCTTAGCTGGAAGTAAACTGCTATGCTGCGCTGCACCTGGGGGATTATCTATCCGGGAAAACGAATGCTTGCGCATGGCAAATCCGCAAAATCTCTTGCGGCAATTTTGAAAAGAAAGCCATCTTTTCGTTGTTTTTTTTGGAAGGGGGGGAGGGGGAGAACTAGGGAAGCGGAAGCGGTTGCCTCTTTTTTGTGTGTGTTCCCCATCCCTCCCTTCTCCGGTTAAGGAGCTTAAAAACTCGGGAAAGAGAACGCGGCCCAGGCTCAGCAGCCTGGCCGGGTCAGCGAGTTTAACGCCCGGCCGACGCGAAATTGCTTTGGAATCGGGTCACGCACGTTGCGACTCGCGTTTGTCACCTCGAACGCCATTGGAACATAAAAGTAACGGTTTCGTGGACAAGCACTGCGATTGTTTTCTTTTGACCGGCACTCTAAAGAAAAAAAAAAGAAATCAAGGTGATAGACAATAAGGCACTGGTTATCGATTTATTATTATTATTATTAATAATTTCATTATTATTATTATTATTATTATTATTATTATTATTATTATTATTATTATTATTATTATTATTATTATTAACCACGGAAACTGATGTAAACACGGCAAATACACAGAAAATCAAGCGGTCCCGCAGTTGTCTCCTGAAAGGAACACAACGCCCATCCGCTTTAATAGGAGCGAGAAAAAAAGTGGAAAGACAAGAAGATGGAGGTAAAGAGGGAGGAGGGAAGAGAATACAAAGGCTCACCCACGACATTCCACATAGCACACAGAGTGTAAGCACCACAGACGAGAGTAGAGCTCCGTAGTCGACAATAACTTCAGCACCGCTCTGTGAGCGTCGTATCGAATTGGAGCTGTGTGCAGTAGTACTAACGCAGAAGGAGCAATGCATGTTGCAGCGCTTCGCTCACTGCAATATCCGGTGCTGGCGCGGATGCTTATGCGTGAAGGAATTCTTCAGATCGGACTGCATTCTGTAAGAAAATAAGAAAGAACATTGCAATTTTCTCCGCCAGAATGTCGTTCCCTCTTGGTGAGATGAGCGAAGACGGGAGATGGAGGGACGGAAGATGACGTCTTTTGCTCTAACAATGCCCTAACGGGCGTCCCTCTCGAAAAGATCTTTCAGAGAGAGACGTCCGTTGGGGCAACAACGGCCGATTTGCACCGGAGCCTCCACGCCACGGCGCTTCCATATCCTTCTCGACTTTAGTCAAGGTTGAGGCTCAAACTCGAAACACAACACCAAGCTTGCTCAAGTAAAACTCTTGCTTGGGCTTGTTGGTTCGTGCTTGAAGTAGTAAAGGCAGGGCGCAGAAGACCAGGACTCAAGAAGAAGAACACAAACGACAGGACCGACAAACGACAGGACAGGCGCTGGTCCTGCCGTTTGTGTTCTTCTTCTTGAGTCCTGGTCTTCTGCGCCTTGCCTTTACTACTTCAAGCGAAGCTTGCGTTGTTCGCGAGCGCGGCGGTGGCCAGCACTGTAATGGTCGTCGTCATCATCATCACCATCATCTTTTATATACGCCATAGGGCGAAGGCGTCTTCCAGATATATCCGACCACCCGCGTTTTGCATCATCTAGCTCCATCCTACTCGTAATGTGTTCAGTCTCGTCACATTTTCTTAGCGTCTCCCGACCCATTTGTGCCCTATGTGAAAGTTGTCCAGTATCATGATTGCGTTGCTCTGAGCTTTATACTGACAAAAAGATGATATAGAAGGAAATAAGGACGTGGACAGGACGAAACACAAGACTACCAACTCTTTTTTGTTTTGTTTTGCTAGGGAATAGTGTAAATATACAAAGGGGTATGCAAAGTTACTATACATCATACATAACAGGGCCTAGAAACTTTGCGACACACTGTAAACAGAGTAAATTCTCGCCGCTACTAGACAAGACCACAGTTACTGAAAAAGCGAAAACTGAAACGGAACGTGAAATGCGCGAAGCTTTCGCCATCCAAAAAAGAAAGAGACCAGTGCGTAAGCACTCGCTCTATCGCGCTTAGAGAAGCGGAAATCAAATTCGCAGTACGAAATCGGTGCAATTGAGCTCTACATGTGGTCCTGGCAATGGCATTGTCACGTGACATATCAGTGTCCGCCCCCTCCCCCTTTTCTTTGCATATTAACGTGTCCTCTAAAAAATTAAATAGTTGATAGTTTGACGCCTCGTCCGTCCGCCTCCTTGTTCCCTTCTTTGTCCTCTTTTCGCCAGTATAAAGCTCTGTGCAAGGTGATCATGAACTTGCACCAAACAGCCCCTTTCCTTGCTTTACTCTCTGTTATCACTTGAGGCACGTGGAAGGGAGTTAGGAGTGCGTGACGTTATGCGGTCAGAGCACTATCGGCTTTCTACGAACCTGAAGAGCGTTGTGAAACCGTCTGTATGTAGGATACTGTGAATGAAACTGGCAGGCGCTGAAAGCAAACGTTGGGTTTCTTTTATTTCTTTTTTTTTATTTTCTGTCAGTGCGCTGAGTCGCCTCAGTCACGCTATCATTCGATATTTGGAGCCTGACACGGTTTCTCTCGTACGGTACATGGACAAGAATCAAGGCTGCTGATAAGTACACAATAGGCAACATATCAATCGCGATAATAATCCCTCGATCGAGCGGCGGTCCGTTAATCTATCTTAGAGGTTTATGATGTGTCGAGAAGCGCTTGCATATGTTGCTCAGTGATTTTCTACCGTCTGTATTTTCCTTCGTCATTCCGACGTACGAAGCTACCTGTTAAGTCTCACGAACATTTATGTTGCATAAACGAAGAAGAGAAAAGAAAAGAGCAACAAGAACAAAATTGACATGAAACTGCGCCGCGTTTCGTTTGCTTCTTTCTTTGTGCCTGCGTGCATACGTGTGGGGAGAGGTGTTGTCTAACATGTATCAACGTGTGTCTGTACGTTTATCACAAAAAATATCTAATCTTTACGTGGAAATAATTTAATGATAAAGCACTCTTTTCTTTCTTATTTTTTCGACTTTAACTGCAATTACTACCACCGATGCCAGGCTGTCGGCATACTTATTTATCAAGTTCCTGTAGGCTATATAAAAAAAAAGATATCTTCAATAAGGTTATAGCGTTTAATGCAGTCCTAACCATGAATGACTGCCGAAGGTGGGTTATTCTACGCGTTTTAGCTTTATGCGCTGTCAGGTACAGAACACTGTCTGAAGAGGGCGCAATAAATTAAGTTAAAGCATCTGAACAGATTGTCGAATTGAAAGCAATGTTGTTTTGCTCGTTCTTTTGTTTGCGTGCGTGCGTGCGTGCGTGCCTTGCACCATAGCTGTAGAACATCTCCCACCAGAATACCAGGCAAGTATATACTGTTTGTCCTCCATATTTGCTCGAATCACCAAAGGTGAACATAGTAACATTCTAAGACGACAAAAAAAAGAATCCATCAATCATACACACCTCCTGTCCCACCACGTCAGCTCAATCGCTCTTTTTTCTTCCCCCGTATCCCTACCTTGCTTACGTAACCTTCGAGAATTGAGCGTCTTTATATTTAAAATTGACTTCTTTCTTCCGAAGTCTGCATCGTAACATAACCAAGGCATCACTTTTTCTGGATTAATCTTTGTTAGTTAAACGACTTTCTGTGTTCAGCCGCTTGAGAGGGCAAAGTGCCCTGCGAGATTCCTTCGTCGTCAGCACTCTATACCTTTTGCATAGTGCCTCCACGGTGGCCCCTTCCAGGAAATGCACTGCCGCTCAATCTGCTCGGTGCGCAAGTTCGATGCAGAAAAAGCAGTAGTGCGTCATCTACGGAAAGGAACTCCTTTACGCATATATAATTCCGCGTTTAGGCGGCAAACCCGAGGCAGAAGCGCTTCCTTTCTCGAGAAAAGATAGGGAAATGTAGCGTGTACAGGCATTTCGTTTTTTCTTTTTCGTGTATTTTTAATGTAAACACTGCTACTAGAACATGTAGGAGTTGCATTAGCCGGATTCGCGTGTCCCCATGTTCATTTGAATTGGAGATCGCTCCCTTGGAACGAGAGCCACATTGTCACAATTCGCTTGGCGAGGCGGCACAGTAAATCGAATTTGACCGCAGGCGCTACTAGCGCGCTTCAGCGATTTCTTTTACACACTGCCTTAATGCGACGTGGTTTTTGTGAGACGGGGTCTCGTTCTAATGCAAATTTCGGTCTTCTGCATCGCTGGCATCGCAGCAAAGCCAGTCCTCAAATGGCGGTCAGGAAACTAGCGGAGAGTAGGTGTACATTTGAAAGTCTACGCTCTACTTTCGAACCGGCGTGCCTTTATGCAGGGCCGGCCTAAATATTTATCAGTTTCTCGTCAAATCGTCGCTGCGTAAAGCACAACTCGCAGAACTGCGGTTGCCTGCAAACTGACCCTTCTACGTACGCAATGAGGCTTCATGTTACTTCAGTGTTGGGAGCATTTCTACACAGGACCACTTTGCTGAAAGCACTACCAAGTTCAGCGGCTTGTTGGACATGGCGCCTTTGGTCAGGAATTACGAAGGATTACTTTTTTTCTTCCTCGCAGTGTTAGCAGCCAGCAATTAATCTGTACACGTGCTTTGAGCCTGTGATTCAGTCCTTTTTATACAATAATATGCTACATGACTGACTCCTGACTGAAGAGAGATTTAACAGAAAGTATAAAATTATGATGTATGCGCTCTTTTGGGCAAATCAGGTACTGACGCTGCCACCTTAATAGGTGACGCAACGTTGGTGTTTAGTTTTAATTTTTGTTGAGTAATGTCAGCACAAAGAAGTTGACAACAGAAAGTTTCAATCTCTAGAAAGTACCCAACGTTTCATTCTGCCTTTAATTGTTTTCTATTGGACTTGCAGCGTTTCCGAATAAAACCGTGTAAGTTTGACGCATTTCTTCCAGGTTAATCATAATTTGTTACTCAAGAGGATAAATTTGCTTTGCCAGAATTACAGTAGGTTGCCGCGCAGTAAGTTCTCGCGCGGCAAAAGTAAACGAGCTCTGCGCAGCATGACTTGTCGCTCTGCTGGTAATCATGTGAAGACTTATTGTCCAATGCGCGCCGCCTTTCAACCGTGGGTAAATTGACTCATGCCAAAAAAAGATCACTGCAAGCCACCCCTGCAGGTTTACGAAGCCATAACAGTCAACGCCGTTCGGACTGTTTCCTAAATTAGGAAAACCTTCTCAAATGTGCTAGGTGGTCCGCCACGTCATAGAAAATGGTTCGCACTACTCCACAACAGGACCGTTATTATAGCTGTGCTTTGTTTGCTGATAGGCCCACTTTAGTTCCCGTCACTGCTTTATGCCTGACGCAAGCGCAAAAAAAAAATATGCACTAAAGAAACGGGTGATGCAGTTCTGTACACTTTGCACCCGCTACGGACGTGATGCTTATGCAGTAACTTATCAGCCGTAGGGCTGTTTGTCCATTTGGGTTTTTTGTACAGCCTGGCCGAAATACTAGGGATGGCGCATATTCTAAGGTTCGAATACCGATCGAGTATTACCCCCTAACTATTCGCATTCGTTTACCAACAGCAACTAATAGGTGTTTACTAATACTTGAAACTAGCAGTATATTTCGCAGCAACGTACTATTGAAGTACTGTTCTTTGTCTGCTAAACAAAGTATGACAAATTGTCAGAAGTGAAACAACGACTAAAGTTTTCGAAGTAATGGAGAAACAAAATGGATAATGCAAGTTGTGTTTTTGTTTCCTGGTGGCAGCCTACATGACAACCTCTGAGCTTTGCTTGTAGTCTGTCATACAGTGATAGCTAGGCTGGTCATGTAGTACGTTTTGTTTTTCTAAGCTACGATCATAGATGTTTTCATGCAACAGGCCCTTTTACATGTTGTATTTACGGCGTAGAAGTCTATCAGCAGTTTTCTTTTTCTTGTGCCACTACTGTATATATTTTGGAAGCAAACCATTTATTTTGCGATCATGGAAAGCTCCAATTTATGCAGGAGTGGCTCATTTCTGGAAATCTTGATTGCAACCAGCGGAGGACCATGGTTTCCTGGAATGAGTAAACCACCCATCAAGGGCTAAGAAGACAACAGGCTGGTCATTCGACAAGTTTGTAGGCTATTCAAGCAGTTTCTAATGGCGATTACTAATCTTGTGTCTAAAAATTATTCTTTGTTCATGTTCATGATAGTAAACGATTTCTTTGGACTATTAAACACAGGCTTGACAACTAAGTTTGCGCAAACAGGTATTCCTTTCGTCAATGCGTATAGACCTTACCAGTTGATGATCTGAGACTCGATACCTATTCGAAAAATTTGGTATTCCCCCGCCTCTATTGAATACGTCATACTGCTTTTGCAGATGGAGGATACGTGCATTAACGTTTCGTGTGGGAAACGTAATCGAATACCGAGTTGCGTGGATGCATATGACTCTGTGTTGTCATTCGCATCGTGCATGCTGAAGCGCCGGAATCGTGGTCGTGTACGCTGTTCGGGAAACCATTCTCATAAACGCGCGCTCGTGCATAACAGATCATCCGGCTCCAGGTGCACAGCGTGCACTACTGCCTTTCGCTTGTGCTCTAATTAGGACCCATCCCGTTCGTCGTTATGCCAATGCCATGGATAATTAATGCATCGGCTCACACGACTTAACGTGAACGTCTCCTTTATGTCAAACATCTTGTAACGACATACGAAGCCTGCAGTATCAAACGGGCGCTTAGTCCGGCGAAATGCACCTCCCTTACTGCGCAGTTTTGATTTATGTTTAGCCAACAGTGGCTGAGCGCCGTCCCCTTTCCTTAAATTCAACGCTTCATTCATTCATTCATTCATTCATTCATTCATTCATTCATTCATTCATTCATTCATTCATTCATTTAACGCACTGTTATCTCGCGTTCTCGCTTTCTACATGTTGATCGGGACAACCATGATCAACATCATCGTCAAAAATTGAGAATTAAATTATGGGGTCTTACGTGCTAAAACCACGATCTGCTTATGAGGCGCGCCGTAGTGTTATTTCTCCGGATTAATTCTCCGGATTATATCTCCGGATTAATTTTGACCAGCTGGAGTTCTTTAACGAGCACCTAAATCTAAGTACCAGGTGTTTTCGCATTTCGCACCCCATCGAAATGCGGCCGCCGCGGCCCGGATTTGATCCCGCGACCTCGTGCTCAGCAGTCCAACACAATAGCCAGTAAGCAACCACCGCGGGTAACATCATCATCAGCAGTAGCCGGAAAAGACGAGAAGATAATTTCAATGCAAGGAGAAAGTATTCTCTTCCAATTTCGAATGGCCTGCGGAAGCTAGTCGCAGTAAGTTACCCACACGTCTGTCACTTTTAAATAGATTTCTCGTCGTGAACAGCTGCCGACTCGCATGAACTATCATTAAATGAGCAGAGTTCGGCTCCGGCGTCCTTGTCTGTCCACGCATTTGAATAGCCACTGCTAATGAAAGGCTTTAATATTGCTTTCCCCTCAAAAGCTCGCGTTAAGATTCTCGTGCTGAAATGTCGTTTTAGACATTATTTACGGAACATTGCTATTTTTGCTATTACTGAAATGGAGCACTCGGAAACCTGCGTGCTTGTTTTGACCTTTCCAATTGAATCATACAGAAAATCTGAGCTGCCTGAAGCTTGACACATTGAATTTGATCATTTGGCACATTGTATTTAAGCCGCGGAGGGCACGTTTCTGTTGCGCAGTCATCGGGATTTAATCCACTGTCCCATTTGATATATGAACACATGGAGGGGTTAAACATTCGATTAGTTTCAGGAGCTTCTCGGCCAATGTGTCGTGACTGCTGGATTCCACCAGACACGTATTATTGCACAATCGCATCGAGAAACAACCGTCGTTTTCGGATCCCTGAATCGGGCGACGCTGTGTCGAATTACATGCGCCGGAGGGCAGAGGTGACCTTACGAATCTCCATAGCAAGCGACTGTATGGGCGCTCACGTTCACCTGTCGCAAACCATGTTCTGCTGCCTGCACACGATTCTTTCCTTGTGGGACGTGATCACGAAGCGCTGCAATCGGTTTTCTCTTTCCCTGCACACCGAACACTACTATCGCATTTCGTCTTATCCTCGCGACGATGAACAATATTAGCCCGACCCCCGAACGGCCGGACGCGGTACAGCCAGACCAGCAAGCAAGCGCTCGACTACGGTGGAGAAACACAGTGGTTCCGTTTTAAACGAATACTAAGCATAACAAGATAATGACGCCAGACACATAGATGACCGGGTGTTTTTGGGGAGAAGGGGACGGCGAGCGGGAGCGCACTGTGAATCGCAGTTCCTTCCCCACGTGCCATGATGGAATGGGGAGGATGGTGGCTCAGCGGCAGCGGAAGTGGCATAGCAGAGACAGAGGAAGCAGCCACGCCGGCAGGAACGGCGGCGACAGCAACAGCTTCGCCAGCAGCAGCAACAGCAGCAGCAGCCGGTGGAAGAGTGCGCGAGAGGGGAAGCTCAGTGGGTCGATGCCAGGAGACCTTTACCGAACCACACGGCATAAGCTATGGAGGCACGGCAAGGGCTATAAGCTATAAGCCTGTTAAGAAGGCGAAGGCGTTCGCTCCTTCCTGTCCTCTCCGCATCTTCAGGTGGAGCGCGTGTTGTGCACGTTTTAGTTGTTCCTTGCTTTGTGTCACCTCCGCAGCCTGGCGCCACAGCCGCTGGCGCTCCTGATGACGACGTCCTTCCGCAGACTGCACGGCGCCGTCTCTTGAAACGGTACACCCCACCCCCTCACTCTCCGCCTTCCCGCAACAACAGCCATCGCACTTCGGTCGCGCGCCGTCGGCTTGTCCGTATACGCTCCTTCGATCTTGAACCGCGCGTTTGCGTGCTGCTGAGAGAAGGCGGTGGTCGCAGCTGGGTTTTCTCCTACGGGCCTGACGCGCGGGATCGGGAAGGGAACGAGAGCACGTTGCCATATGGCGGTCGCTGCCGCCCCCTCGCACCTCCCGATCCGTTCACCCAACGCTGTAGTGCGTGGGTCCCGGTTGCAGGTATTGTGTTCCGTTCATTGAAGGCGGGAAGTGAACGACTCGGCGAGTACGGGGCGATTGAATGAACGACGTGTGGACAAGGGGCCATATATGTGCAGTTTCTAGGGAATACACTTATTATTGTTTTTTTTTCTCTCTTTCGGCGCGAGGTAGTGTAATTTACGCTGCAGCCTATACTAACGGTTGCCAGATGTATTTTGGTGAGAAGCCGTTCTTAAGAATTGCAACGAGGAAATATAACCATTAAAGAATGTGGTCTGAGGGATGGATGCTAAATGTCTTGGCGATGCGTGTGGTGGCCGCGTGTAATTACATATAGCCTTCTCAGACGCAATGAAGTCCTAGTCACACAACGCGTTTTTTTTTTATTTCACTTCTTATTGTCAACCGGTCCGTTACGATTCTGAAATAGGTACTAACTTCTTCAGATGGCACAGGCTCATGCTCGCGTCAGCATCTCCGTATTTGTGAATAGTGTGTTAATTTCTCCAGTTCATTCTGATAAAAGCACCTTTTGTTTTCCTGAACAGATATCTTCCTTTCATAGATACAGATTTAACATAACATGGTGGTTCCACGTCTTCCCCTTTCATCTGGTGGCACTTTAAGTATGCAACACCTGCATTATAGGACGTCTGTGACGATGCGCAGCAGTACGTCTTACAAAAGCTAATTTTCTCTAAGCCCAGCGCCATCAGAAGTACTATCGCACGTTCGATATATAGGGTCGCCTACATCTAGCTTTCTGTTACGCCAGATTATTTTAGCTTCTCATTCCTGGTTTAACATTGAAAATGATGAACGCCGTTGTCCACGGAGTTGCACGCGTGGTTCTCAAGAGGATGGGGTCTACAGCTCGGCGCCGGAAATCTCGCTGGTACCACCACGCGGAGCCTGAGAAGAGGGGAAAATTAGTATCAATGTGAACCTCTCGCTTGTGGTAGTACGAAAGGCTAACGATGACCACCTCGTGCTAACCAGTTATTAAGCGTCCGCAGTGTGGAAAAACTGTCGTGCGGGAAAAAAAAAAGCGTTATCTGGAACAGCGATGCGTTTCACAGCACAATTTGAGTCCGGCACATATTGAGCTGGTGCGAGGCAAAGTTCCTAGGACAGTAGTACGCTTTATGTACTGGTGCACTTCAATTCTTCTATTATACCACGCGCCCTAAAAGTCAATAATTAAATAGGTAATCGATAGCGTCTGCTTCATTAATAATAACTGCATTAATGAAAAGAACGGCGATCCTTGTGTCCACCACTGATAGGAAGTTCGGTCAGTAAAAAAATACATTCTTCTCAAGTCGCCTATCTTTAATAACGTGGAGCAGACGTCGCCCAAATAGGCTGGAAACGCGGGCTACAACATGTGTGCCGATGTCTCAGACACGCTTCATTCTTTCCCTTCCCTTTCCACGAGCTTCGTGCAAGCTATGTTCGGCTACCTGTTAGCGACACCGAATGGCACGAGCTACAGTCCCTCTTCGTAGCGTAACGGGTTCACAAAATAAGTCTCTTCCTTTCGAATTGTGTTTCAATCCCTCGGTACCCGACCGCGCAAAGACGTCTCTATCTATCCGATCAACCGGCGAATGTCCTCTCGTGTATCCAGTCCGAAGGCCAAGAAGCCGCGAGAGCGTGGTCTAGCTGGCCCTTAACGGTACCCTGACGGTACCCTAACGGTACCGTATAGCTGCGGGTACCGTGCGGGCGCGATCAGCGTCAATACACACGCGCGCGCGCGCGCGCGCACGCGAGCTCGCAGCTGCGCCATTCCTCTGAGCGCCCCAGTTTTCTGGAGTACATCCCTTATTTTTAGAAAGTGGGTCGGCGCGCGCGGCCCCCTAGGGAGATAAAGAACTCCGCGGCTCAGGCCCGAAGATTAAATGTTTGCCCTGGCATCCGCCGAATGAAGAGAGAGATAGAGAAAAAAAAAAAGAAGGTGGGCAAATATTGACCTTCGCGTCGGCAAGCCCTCAACCGCGGTCGTCGCTCGCCAGGGCAGCTAAAGCCACATGAAGAATGATCTTTCTCTGCTCGCGCTCGGACGCCGCCGACGCCTTGCATGTGGTCATTGTTATTCCTATTATCATCGTGAAAGGAGAAGGGGGTGGGGGGGGGGGGGGCAAACCGCGCGTTTGTCATCTTCCTTTCATCCCTCGATCATGTACTCGTAGAAGCGGGGGGAAAATATAAATGTGGAAAGCGAAAACGCCGCTAGAAGTGAACGATGAGGCGAGCGAAGCTACCGCACCGCGCCGCTATTCGTACTCGCTTCCTGCCGCCTCGGAGAAGTGCTCCACCGGGACTCCCGCGCTCGGCGATCTGTCATATAGTCGGGAGGCAAGCGAAAGGCGTTGCCTTTCTGCGAGTCTTAGCAGCGCGGCTATACCTTCTTTCGTGTGTACTTGTTACGATAGTGTATAGCGCTTTCGAGAGCGGCGCTAGCCTGCTTTTGCGCTTAATGATATGCAAAGCAACGCTGGAATTTTTGTTCTCTGATACTACCCCCTGCAGCGCCTAACTGTTTCCGCCTCTTGTTCTCGCTCAAGTGTCAACCCATTTAAGAAGCAAGAATTTGCTTTTTCTTTGGGTTTAGGAGAGGCGGCCTGATTGGTAGACGGGAGGATAAAGAATGAGAGATAGAGAGAGAGAGAGAGGGAGGGGGCGGAGGAGGATCAGGAAGAGGAGGAGAGGGGCTTCTTGAGCTCGTCGGTGATTTGCTGTTGCGTTTCCTTTCTCACGAACTTCAACTTGCCTGAGCCACTTGCGCGCAGACTGAAATTTACTTTAGAAGCGCTTGCGGAAGTCTGTCAGACATGTGTGGTCCTTGGGGGGTGGCGGCAATTTAATTTACACTTTGTTGCTTCTTCGGAGTCGCAGCTTCGTCGATTGTGGAATGCTGTTGCTTCAATTAGTAGTTGCGTATAATTTTCCTTCGGAGTCGTTCCCGGAGCAAGTTACCATAGTTTGGAGTAACATCTCTGTAGTTTTTTTTTTTTTCCGTGAGTGGGTGTCAGATGTTTTTCCTTATAAATGTTTGATGCGGTGCCATGACAAATTGTGCAGCTTAAGTTAGTGTGTATGCTTTATACAAGCTAGATGCCAGAAGTACATTTTTTCTTTTCGTTTTCTTCAGCGTCCCCTCTTTAGCCCTTCCACTGCGGACTTCCTTACAATGGCAAAGAATTTTGAAAAATAGTTAAAGTCCTTTCATGGCGCGCGGCCAAATTATATCACCAGCCAAAGCAAGATAAATGTGAGCTTTAGTGAGTGATGCCAGGGTATTTGGCAGGCAAGAGTCACAGGAGAGAAAGGCGGCTTCCCAGAAAAGTAAACAAAGAAGTTAAATGTGAGGTCTTACGCACCAGAACCATGATTTGATTACGAGGCACGCCGTGGTGGCACACGGCGGATTAATTTTGATCGCTTAGATTTTTTTTTGCCGTGCACATAAATCTAAGTACACAGCGTAATTGCATTTCGCCACCATCGACATACAGCCGGCTTGGCCGGAATTGAACCTGCGACCTTTAGCTCATTAGCGCAGCGTAATAGCAACTTGGCTACCGCGGTGGGTCCAGAAATTTATGCACATATATATATATATATATATATATATATATATATATATATATATATATATATATATATATATATATATATATTGTAGCGAGATATAAGCTATTCTTTGTCATCTGTACATGATCATCATCATGCGGGGCTCATATGGGGTTCTTCTTCATCATCGCTTGTGGGGCTGGCTCTCGTGTGTGCTCCTTGCTGTGGGCGTGGTCGGTTCGCCTAACCTTTTGACGCGGAATAAAAGCCGTGATTACTGCTGCGTCACAAGTGGTGGAGTGTGCTCTTCGGTCCCCCGTCCTCTGACTCCCCGCTCAACCTCCTGGAGCTTCGATCGGGTCGCCGATTGTGCCAGCTGTCCGCCAACATGTCGCAGGACGAGCCCACAGGCACTTCTACTTCTACCATCTCGGCCTCGACTACCCCAGCCGCTCCATATTGGGTTGTCAGTGGGCACCAGCGTGATCCCCATCTGTTTGCTGGACTTCGCGGTGAAGACGTCGAGGATTGGCTGGACGACTATGACCGAGTGAGTTCGGCTAACCATTGGGACGATGCGTCCAAGCTGCGTCACGTCGCCTTTTATCTGACAGGCGTAGCGAAGACTTGGTTTTTCAACCATGAGGTTGATTTCACGAACTGGGGTGCTTTCACACAGCAGCTCCGCCAAATCTTCGGCACACCGGCTGTTCGTTCTGCCCTCGCAAAAAAGACGCTCGACACTCGCAAGCAACAACCCGGTGAATCTTATACGTCGTACATCGAGGATGTGCTTGCTCTTTGTCGACGCGTGCACACGGCCATGACCGAATCAGACAGGGTTCGCCACATCCTCAAAGGCATTGGCGCCATTGCTTTCAATGCTTTAGCCATCCAGAACCCCACTACCGTCGCTGATATCGTCGCTACTTGCCAGCGCCTTGACGAACTGGAATCAGTACGGTTGCAGCCGGACACCACTGCAAACACTAGCGCCAACGACCCTACGTTACGAGCAATGATACGCGCAATAATTCGAGAAGAGCTCCAGTATCTTGGCTTAGCAGCAGGACCTATGCCTTCTCATGCCTCCGATACCAATCTGCGAGATGTCATCAAGGAGGAATTGGCATCCATGGCTGGTGCAGCGTACACGGACCCTCTAACACCTAGGGCCCCATCGACGTACGCACAAGTAGCCGCAGCTACTCCTGTCATCGTCCCACCGATGCCTCCAAAACCAACACCTGCTCACATCGCTTCCATGACTACCAGCGCACCTACCCAAACCAGCTATCCGCAGTGGCGTCCTCCTCGTCCCATCTGCTACTACTGCGGCTATCGCGGCCACATAGCGCGTTTTTGCCGCAAGCGCCAGCAAGACGAGCGTCGCGGCTATGACGTATACGAACGGGATGACTTTTCGCCCGGAGCTACTTTCCAACGTCTAGGGAGCTTCCATGACCAACGCCGTCCTTATGGTCCACCGCGCGGACGCTCTCCATCGCCTACTGTAGCATCCGAGACGGCTTACCGTCCTGCGAGACGCCGCTCGCCGTCACCCCTTCGCCGCTCGACGTCCCCACTGAGACCTGCTTCTCAATTCGCCGAGTGTCGTCCGGAAAACTAAATTATGCAGCTTTTGGAGGAAAAGCTGCATCGAACGACAGGACAGAAATTCCTCCATCGCGTCCGTACAATGTGATATTGGTTGGAGTAGAAGGTGTACAAGTAGAAGCTTTAATAGACACTGGTGCTAGTGTTTCAGTCATTCACCGTGATTTGTGTTCGCGACTTCGGAAAGTTACGACCCCCTATGAAGGACCTACGCTACTCGCTGCTCAAGGGGCCTCCATTCGACCTATCGCCATGTGCACAGCTCGTATTTCCATCGATGGACTTCTACATCACGTACAATTTGCAGTGCTAAGTTCCTGTGCCCAGCAGCTCATATTGGGATGGGATTTTCTTTCTATGGCCTCCGCCTCCATCTGCTGTGGACAACGCGTTCTCCATATGACCGACACGACCTATTCACTTCATGCAGATGACACACCCCTTCACTTCCGTGCTGCAGAAGATACCGCGTTACCTCCTCGCCATCAAAGCATCGTTCCTATCACGTCTGATGTGATTGACTGCGGCGACGTGCTCGTCTTACCATCTGCACGCTGTCTTGCAAGAGGGATAGCCTTTGCATCAGCGCTCGTTAGGTTTGATGATGGCTCTGCACTTCTCTACGCTACAACCCCGACATCCGAAAAGATTCTCATCCCTAAAGGCACTACATTGGCTTGCGCCACTGCATCAGAGTCTATATCTGTTATTTCCTTTAAACCAGCTTCCTCTGAAGGTCCTTGTACCGGACGGGCCGCATCTCCTTCAGCTCTTGCAGCTGCCATCAGTTCCGACCTGACACCTTCGCAGTCACAACAATTGCTTGTTTTGCTCCAAAAACATGAAGCTTCCTTTGACGCGCATTCATCTTCGTTGGGAAAGACTTCGATTACGACGCATCGGATAGAGACAGATGGTACATCCATCGTGCGCCGTAGACCATATCGCGTATCGCTAGCCGAGAGGAAAGTCATTGACGAGAACGTCACCGACATGCTCCAACGCAACATAATACGCCCCTCTGCTAGCCCTTGGTCTTCCCCCGTTGTTTTGGTTCGCAAAAAAGACGGCTCTGTTCGATTTTGTGTCGACTACCGAGCACTTAACAAGATCACACGCAAGGATGTATACCCTATGCCGCGAATAGACGATGCCTTGGATTCCCTGCAGGGTGCCGAGTACTTCTCCAGCATCGATCTGCGTTCCGGCTACTGGCAAATACCTATGCATGAGGATGATAAGGAGAAAACAGCGTTTTCAACACCAGATGGGCTCTACGAGTTTAATGTCATGCCATTCGGCCTTTGCAATGCGCCCGCAACGTTCGAGCGCATGATTGACACCGTTCTTCGTGGCCTAAAGTGGAAGACTTGCCTGTGCTATCTCGACGATATTGTTGTTTTCTCGTCAACCTTCTCTCAGCACCTGCAACGTCTGGATGAAGTTCTCACGTGCCTTGCCAACGCTGGACTTCAGCTAAACACCAAGAAATGCCATTTTGCGAGCAAGACGATCAAAGTTCTAGGTCACATTGTGAGCAAAGATGGCATTCGTCCTGATCCTGACAAGGTTTCCGCAGTTCAGCACTTCCCTCGTCCCGAAAAGACCAAAGATTTGCGTAGTTTCTTAGGCCTCGCTTCCTATTTTCGGCGATTCATACGGGGCTTCGCCTCAATAGCGTCACCTCTGCACAAATTACTGGGTTCTAATGTTCCCTTTGTGTGGTCTCCCGAATGTGAATCTGCGTTCACCCATCTGAAGCAAGCTCTTACATCTGAACCAGTACTACGCCATTTTGATGAAGCTGCTCCTACCCTCCTGCATACGGATGCTAGTGGTCACGGAATTGGTGGCATTCTCCTACAGCGAGACGACACTTTAGGTGAGAGGGTCGTCGCATACGCAAGTCGCGTTCTGACAAACGCCGAAAAGAATTACACCATCACGGAGCAGGAATGTCTAGCTATCATTTGGTCTGTGCAGAAGTTTCGACCTTATCTTCACGGCCGCCACTTTACGGTCGTTACAGACCATCATGCATTATGCTGGCTTTCGACGCTGAAGACCTTGTCTGGACGACTTGGTCGGTGGATTCTTCGTTTGCAAGAATACGACTTTACCATTACCTACAAGTGCGGGAAAAAACACCAAGATGCAGACGCGCTTTCTCGCTGTCCGCTTCCTACGACACCATGCAATGGAGCTCCAACTACCATCCGTGACAAGCTTTCGCTCAATCCCTCCTCAGATGCTTTCTTGTTGGGCACTGTCGACGAGATGCCTCCACACGACAACAAATCCTTCCAATTTCATCAACTTGCCGACTCTTACTGTCGGCGCATCATTGACCACCTTCAAGGAGCTTCGCGCCCGCCTAACGCCCGCCTTCGTCGGCAGCTGACGCAATTTAAGATTGACAACCGCGTCCTATACCGTCACGTCTATCACCCTGACGGTCAACGCTGGGTTCCTGTTCTGCCACGCTCTCTACGTGCTCATGTCCTGCGGGCTTCTCACGACGACATGTCTGCTGGTCACCTTGGTTTCCAGAAAACCTATGACCGCATCAAAGGGCGCTTCTACTGGCCTGGATTGTCCGCCAGTGTAGCGAGGTATGTCGCTTCCTGCGCTCTATGTCAGCGTCGAAAGCTCCCTACATCAGCTCCAAGCGGACAACTGCAACCGGTTCCATGTCCGTCGCAACCATTTGAGGTCGTTGGAGTTGACCTATATGGCCCTCTTCCTGTGACTCTCACCGGTAAACGATGGATTGTGACAGCCGTTGATCACTTGACACGCTACGCCGAAACAACTTGTGTGAGTTCTGCCTCAGCCTCTGAAGTTGCTGCATTCGTACTTCAATCCTTAATACTGCGTCACGGTGATCCTCGCGTCCTCCTGAGCGACCGTGGAAAAGCATTCCTTTCGCAACTACTAGACGAAATACTCAGAGCCTCCGGAACCACCCACAAGACTACCTCCAGTTACCATCCGCAAAGCAACGGCCTCACAGAGCGATTTCATCGCACGCTGTCAGACATGTTAGCCATGTACATTGACCCGGATCACAGAAACTGGGACGCAATTTTACCATTCGTGACCTTTGCATATAATACCGCCGTTCAACGCACGACCGGTTACTCGCCATTCTACCTTGTCTATGGTCGTTCGCCCTCTTCCTGTCTTGACGTCTCTTTCTTCGCGCCAACTGTCCATCAATGTCCTTCCTCCTGCGAAGAATATGTGTCCCGCATTCTGCGTTGTCGCCAGCTCGCCCGCATCAACACCGAAGCACGGCAACAGGACCGCAAGCAGCATTACGACGCCTCTCATCGCGTCGTGTGCTTCCGCCCTGGCGAGGAAGTGCTACTCCGGACACCAGTTCGTACTCCTGGCTTGTGTGACAAGTTTCAGCTTCGGTTCATCGGCCCCTACAAAGTCATGGAGCAGACTTCTCCAGTGAACTATCGCGTGGAACCAGTTATTGTTCCAAATGACCGCCGCTGCCGCGCCGCTGAGATTGTCCACGTTTCCCGTATGAAACCTTTCACGAGACGTTCCCCGCCCCTTTGAGTTGCGGCCAGGATGGCCGCTCTCGCGCGAGGGGACATTAGTGTAGCGAGATATAAGCTATTCTTTGTCATCTGTACATGATCATCATCATGTGGGGCTCATATGGGGTTCTTCTTCATCATCGCTTGTGGGGCTGGCTCTCGTGTGTGCTCCTTGCTGTGGGCGTGGTCGGTTCGCCTAACCTTTTGACGCGGAATAAAAGCCGTGATTACTGCTGCGTCACAATATATATATATATATATATATATATATATATATATATATATATAAATATATATATATATATATATATATATATATATATATATATAAATATATATATATATATATATATATATATATATATATATATATATATATATATATATATATATATATATATACGCACGTGATTTGCTTTCTTTCTTCTTTTTTTCTTATTATACCGAGGAGCCCACGTTTGCTTGCACTCGTTTCGAAACTGCTGAAAACGCTGAGATATTCAGAAAATAGGGATATGCGTCTCTGCACGTGTGTATGTGTGTGCGTGCGTGCGCAGGTGCGCACGCGTTCGTATGCGATAAAATAGGAGGTCAGTAACTCAAATAACCATCACTTTGTGGTTGCAAGCCAGCAAAAGTGCAAAGTAAAAATGAATGCAATGTGTGTATGAGAGACGGTAAAGATTGCTGAAGTTCCGGTTATCAACGTCGTCAGCTCGGATAAAAAGCGCAATCGCTCACTTCGAAATTTCCCAGCCCCGAGAAGCGCCAAAGCGCGAGGAAAAAACAGAGGAATAGATTAAAAGTGCCGGTAGCACTTTTCATGAGCCAGCAACCCTCCGCCCCCCCCCCCCAGCCGTTCCCTCCAATTTATTCTTTGCTGTTGTCTTCCGTTTCTTTCTTTATTTATTTCACTTGCCTTCGCTGTGCATCTTTTGAGCCTTCGTGATTTATTCGCTTTTTCTTTTCCCGTTTCGCTTGAGTCTTCTGACTGAGCCAAGCTGTCCGAACTGCCACGGGGTCGCGTGGCACACAGGGCTTGATGAATGGGGTGGATCTCGACCGTTGTTTAGGGAACTCGAAATTTTTAAGGACGCTTTTCGCCTGCTTAGTTCAGACCGACGGCGATGGAGGAAATCGACCCGTGGCAGGACGCAGGATTTCGTTTTTATTTCTAATTCTCCTTGTTTTTGTGCGAGCTAGTTGAATTTCTGTAGACCGTACACGAACAATCAAAGCTTAGTTCCAGGCACCGGCGATTTATGCCTATGTCCGTATTTAGGCTAGTAACTGAGCGACCTCCTAGCAATGTATAATTTTTAGTTATATTCATTGTCGCGTAAATAAGACCCTCAGGTCTACATGACTGTTTCTGCAAAACTGGTGGCTGATTTCTGTTCAAATATCAAGCGTGTCTGTGCGCAGAGTGCAGTGGGTTCCCTTCAGTGCTACCTTTGCGAGCATTATTTGCTTGTTTCGTTCGCAACAAAGTCGAAAAGCGCGTGGTCTGTGGTGATGCCACTGAAAATAAAAATGACGATTTTGCTGCAACAGAACACTGGCGCCATCTGTCGCCTCTATAGTGAAACATGCCTCTCACCGCAGCGGTGACTGACGGTGCTACTTCTCGAAAATCGTCATCTTTGTATTTTTCTGGTGGCACCGCAGATGACGTACACTTTGACTTTATTGCAAACAAAAAAAAAGTGAAGGGATGCTAGCAAACGTGGTATTTAATGGAACACTGCAAAACGCTACATCTCTGTGCCACACTTCAGCGGAAATTAGCCAGTGGTTCATCTGGAAGAGACGTGTATACCTGGAGCTCCTATTTATGCCACACTCAGTAAAACAGCTCCTAAACGGGTCAGGTGGAGCAGGCGGGACATTGCGTAAACAAGATGCACTGAGCGTGAGCCAACAATTTAATTCAATAACTGGCTAAAGCTTCCCCCTTTACACCCCCGCACCCCCCCTCCCCCGCATTGCTTCAGCCACCCATTCCTTAGAGAGGTGGTGCCGAAAAAAAAAATTTCTTACCGCACAAGACCGATTCACGCGAGTTGTATTAGCGCTGCCGTCGATTTATCCGTTTGAATATGTACTTGTGGGCCTATCACCCGCGTCGTTGCACTGATCTTCACTGGCACATAGGTCTTGGTTCTACTCCCTATTCACTTACGTTGTTTCTTTTCTTGTGCTATGTATTCGCTCATCGGAACAATAAGAACAATCCTTATTCGGACGTTGTGCGTCGTCCGTCCGTTACACCCGTCCCGATTCGCCGCTGTTCGTGATGCCCATCCAACTATCCGAAAGCTTCACGCTCTGCATGTTTAAAGTCCTTTCTAAGATGTCTGTTTCCCTGTTGCGCTATAGAACGATCTGTCTTTACGCACACTGCTCCCAAAAGACTTGCAGTTGAGCCCTCTGGAATACCACAAATTGCAATAGACCATAAACATATAGAACCCTTCAAATGGCACCAACTTTATGGAAAGTTAGAATGTTCCAAAAATGTATTTTACGGCAAGGTATAACAAGAATCATGAGCTCGACGCATGGGCTGGACATGAGCTCGTCGCAGGCCGAACGTTCCTTTTATTTCAACGCATCAAGAATAAACACTTATAGTAAACTACGGGACAGAATACTTATATTTTCTTGACTAACTGGGCTGTCGTATATGCACAACGGGAAGTTTTCTGGCATCATGAATAGATTTCTGCCACAGCGCCGATATAGAGGTCTATATAGTTGTTTTTTTTATTTCTCTTGATGTCGTCAGATTATTGCTGAAGGTTCCGGACAAGATATCAGCGATTGGTTGTTATTCGAGAGGTGTGGCTGCTCCAGAACGTATGACGTATGTGTGTGTATGACATATGTCGTACGCAGGTATACAATCAGCATTGGTACGAGAACATCAAACAACTTGTCACAACGCCTGTTATGCGTAATTGCATGAAAATAGAACGTGTAGTCTCTCTGTGGCCAGATTTTAAGCACTGAGTAGTCGCAACTGTTTGATTTATAGTTTTAATCACGCCGATGTTACAAGTGCTGCTGAACCTGTAAGCGAAATAATGCATTGAAGTAGTTTAGTAATGGTTCGCGCTTTATTTATGCCGATAGCACATCCCGTTACATCCATTATTTTCTGTTCCGGTTGAGTTGTTAAGCTCTTCACAACGCACGTTTACTTTTGCGGCTGGTCATCGTGCAGTAAAAGCCGACTTAGTATTAGTACAGTAGTATCAGCAACAAAATGCACATTTAACTTATTGCACACAACTTTGCTAAAAAGCTGCTTACACGCTTGTGTTATCAACTTTTACTGGAATTTTACTGCTTTTTTTCGTCATAAAAATTATATTTATTATGTAATAATAACAATTATTATTTTATTGTAATGCAAGTAAACATCGAATAACACAAGCACAGAATTTTGGTGCCTGTCGTGACAGTAATAGTTTAACTTGTGGTTCTTTTTATACAAAATATGTGTGCAGGAGGCTCTTAGCATGTAACTCACGTTACTGCTAATGGGAGATTCCTGTATTCCATTAGGAAAAGGGTTTACGCAATTGGTTTTGTGGGGCTTGCCTGGATGAGTCGACTAACATTTACGTAAGCTGCTTTCTTGCTGCCCAAGGCTATGCGCTGAACAGTAGACCCGAGTTTCTCAGCGCAACTCGTAACAAGATCACTAAAGTGCATTCTGTCCCGAAGAGTACGAATTACTGGGGTTGAGCATGATTCCGTAAGACAATCTGACTTCCTTGTAAATTACTTCTTGCCACTTCTGTCTTCTATGCTATAGTGGCGTTGTGCCGCTCTGTGTGCGTAGAGCCGTCGTGTACTTAGAGTGTCATCTGCCATTTGTAATAACAACAAAGCGCAACGTTCCCTGCATTAACTCAGATGGTTAGTTATTTGCGTTGGATTACGTGCAAAGGTCATCGAGTTAGCTTGCGAAGCTTTTCTCTTCAGCGGCTTCGCATTGCTGAGGAAGGGCAACGCAACTGTTGTCGTTCCCGAGCGCTCGAATTTTGCTGGCTTCCGTACCATTATTTGAAACCCTTCAAAAATGTTTCTACTAGTGTTTACATATCGCTCACTAGCTCGCATTTAGGGTTAAGGTATACGTCACGAAAGACGCGGGATCGTAAAAGAAAATATCATGACCCCTCTGCCTTTCTTTGCATTTTTTGTCTTCTTTCGTCTAACAGTAATCGGAAATACTGCGGCTTGTCCTCTTGAGTGAACCCGATATTCTTAAGGAACAGTCTGCAGTGGACAAATTCAGGCTGACTTGCAAAACTTTACATATCTTCTGTTCTAATAGATATCGATTGTACGAACGGTCATCATGAACGGTGACGCCTAATATGCCAGTCTGTCATAATTCGTTACGTAGTAGAAACCGAGGTAAGCAAGCTATGCTAGAGAGCGAGAAACGGACTCGAGACAGCGTTGACATCACCAGTGCACATCATTCAAAGCAAGATGTAGTGTGCACGCTACACGAGGCGTCGCGAGCTCAAGCGCTTTCTCGTAGACAATAGTCATGCGGTGAACCGTCTGACTAGGTAGATCCGTATTATAGGAACATGACTGATCATTTCGTGCCGACAGCTCGCGAATTCCTTCGTTTTGTGTTCAGCGGCGAGATTGAAAGTTCCTGTACAATCAGCGCGCCCTTGTGTGCGCTTTTTCATTGGAGCTTTCCTTGCTCTGGGTGGTTGCTGTTATGAGAACCGATGAAATTTCCCAGCTCTATTCGCTTGTAAATAGATTATTAGGAAGTTGTCTTCGACGACGTGATTGGGCTTTTCAAGTAATCAAAGCTAGTGCAATCGACTGCTGCTTGGCGTGTATGTGCATACGCACATACATGCATACCCAGAAGGCATTAAATGCGCGTGCGTACGCGCACTGGCGTTTGCGTTGCTAAAATACCGCGTTAGAACCTTTTAAAGAATTTCGTCGTACCCATTTAGTACGCTGCGAAATCTCTCACACAATCGAATTTTCCACAGTAGGGGGAAAGAATATGTCGATCACAAAAACGACTCGAGTTTGCGGGGGGGGGGGCACGAACCGTGTCTGCTTTCGTGAGAGACGCTTCTACGCGTCTGCTATGCAGCAGTCCGAGGCTTACACTTCAGAAGGTAATATCTTTCCAACGCGATAGCGTTAAGGAGCTCGTGTCGCAGAAGAGCCGGTGTCGTCGGCGTCGGCGTCGTTGGCCGTGAGCGATTAATCCCAGAAGGCACTTCATACATAAAAAAATGGCTGTGGCTTAGCTAAGGTTAAGCCCAGGATGCGAAGCATACTAGCCTTTATTTTAACGCGACAGCGTTAAGGAGCTCGTGTCGCAGAAAAGCCGGTGTCGTCGGCGTCGGCTCAGGCGTGCGGCGCTTGCTCAGGCGCACATTTCGTTGTCGCGCCGAACGCTGCGTTGCTCGACGCGCACCGCGTCCGATGCGGGGCGCGACGCCGCGAGCGATGGCGGGAGTTGGAGCGCCGGTTCTCCTCTGTCGTGACGTCACGGTGTCACGTGATTTCATGGTCACCGCCGCGCCTGAGGAGCTGGGTTGAGCCCTCGTAATATGCTTCGCATAACGTCGGCTCAGGCGTGCGGCGCTTGCTCAGGCGCACATTTCGTTGTCGCGCCGAACGCTGCGTTGCTCGACGCGCACCGCGTCCGATGCGGGGCGCGACGCCGCGAGCGACGGCGGGAGTTGGAGCGCCGGTTCTCCTCTGTCGTGACGTCACGGTGTCACGTGATTTCATGGTCACCGCCGCGCCTGAGGAGCTGGGTTGAGCCCTCGTAATATGCTTCGCATAAAACAATTTGCAAGATGGGCTGGATGGGAATCGAACCAGGGTCTCCAGAGTGTGAGACGGAGACACTACCAGTCAGCCACGAGATCGATGGTTCAAGGTAGGACAAAAGCGCCTCTAGTGAATACGGCGTTGCCTTAGAAACGTACCGTATAAAGTTATATTGCGGTGTATATCGGTAATTACCAGCATGTAAATTACAGAAGTCGCAGTTGCTGTAAGCGCCGGAAGCGGAGTTGCTGCTGTAAGCGCCGGAAGCGGAGTAAGCTGCCGGAAGCGTACTTCGCAGTAGCGAAGTACGCTTCCGCTACATTTCTTCTGCGCTCTGCGCACACGCAGAGCCATCTTGCGGCAAACACAGAAGACGCCTCTCGCAATGTACGGCGCGGCCCCGACAGGTGGCGCGCCACTCGCCCGCGCGACGCGGCTCCTCTTTCCGATCAGAGCGCGATCGCGCGATTCCTAGGTGCAGCGTTCGATGCGGGACGCCTCTGACGTGATCGCTGCGCCGCAGCGCGTCTGGTGGGAAAGCGTCCCCTGTGATATGTGCCGTGCTGCTGGCGAGGAGCCATGCGTCTGCGTGGTGCTCCCAAGCGAGATAGAGGATGATACCATCGAGGCGTCAGCCCCATGATCGCGTCCGCCTTCATGGCGCGTCGCGGCCCGGCTGTCCGTGCCGATTACGACGTTTGCCTCGCGTAGATCGTTTCTCCCTCCGAGTCACCGAGTTCTTTGGTTCGTTCCGCTTGCTCAGGCGCACGTTTCGTCATTGTATCACTCAACAGCATGCTGAGCTAATGAGTGGGCGGTGCGAACGGGGTGCATTAACGGTATCGCGTTCCACTCTTGAAGGCGAACCTTAAGCGTTCTTCAATTTTAATCGCGCCTCTTGAGTGCGCACTCTGTAACTTGTAGAAAACAAGGAATGAACGAATGAACGACCGCGCACACATCTTTGGTGGGCACGTTGAAGAACTTGGATCGTTTCACATCAATCCAAATATTAAGGCGACGCTAAGCGCCAGGCACAATTCCGGGACGTTAAGCGTAAGGAGATGCTATACCGCATTGCACCTCTCTCATTTTTCTTCCATCACTTTAAAACTTCGAGGGTTATGTTGAAGAACACGTTATCAAGCATGCGTCATGACACGCTTCTTGAGTTTAGAAGAACTTGCTGGGCTAGTTGGTGCATTGCTTAGAAGAACCAAGTTGCGCATTGAAAAAAGACAACCACAGAAAAAGGCGACATAGATGGAAAGAGCACAAATTTTTTTATTACGCAACTTGGTTCTTCTAAGCAACGCTTCTTGAGCTGGGGTACATTCTTGAGCCATGAAAGTGTCCTACCTCTGCACTGTGCACAACTATGGTGCTTCTGTCATTACTACTACACATTACATTACATTACATTACACATTACACATTACTAGTACACGAGACCGTGCCGCATAAAGTAAACGTGTACCAGTTAGAATCTGACTGTAATCTAGTGCAAATAACCTTGAGTTTGTGGGCCGGTTGCATGTCGTGCTTGTTGTGTGTGCGCGCGTGAGTGTGCATACGCATGCCTGTATGTGTGTTACTCTCTCTCTCTCTCTCTCTCGTTCACTTCGTTAACTGCGTTCGAGCGTAATCGTTTCAAGCACGTCCCATCAGCTAAATAGTTCTCAGGTTTCCATCAAAGTATTAGAAGTTTTAATGTTTCCTTTACAGCCCACATTGCTCATGTCCAGATGTAGTCAGAAGAGTAAACATTAGTTATGCCTCAGGGAATTATTTGCACATTTCATGAATACGAGTAAGCACTTATTTCGTTTAATTTCAATACATAATTGGTGAAATGTTCATTTCTTCATTTTTTTCATCATATAGGGTGTCCCAGCTATAACGTGAAACGAGCTGTTTCAGGAAAGAAAAATGCATTGAATAAACACAGTGCAAGATTCTTTCACCAGGCCTACCCTGTTTGGTCGTCAGTCCTCGACGACTGAACACTGTAGAATTTATAATTGTATTTTGCATCGCGTCTTTATCTTGTTTTTTATCATTTCTTTCGTTGAACATCTTGGCTAACGTTAGGTAGTACACAATGCATAGGCATCGGGGTGTGGATACATTAATTATTTATTTGAATAGCGATGGTATATTTAACGCGATTTGAAAGAAGTTAAATCTGGGTGATGTTTAAAGCTCAGAACGTTACAGTATAAGCAGCAGCTGGATAATGTGGATCTTGATCAGTTGGTCGTGGCGCAAAGTTGTATTGCCTTTCAATGATTTCATGATACATTAAAATAATTATATTTCTTAATTAATGAGCATTTATCGGTTTACCATAAGGTTAGCATTGATTTCACGTTTCTAATTTGAGATAAAACTATGGAATGAAGTTTTTTCTAAAAAAAACGATTTCACACGAGGGGGTAACAAACTCAACGACCAAGGACCAACATTAGCGCCGAATATCCGAACGAAGAAACAGGCATCCCTAACGGAAAAGTGGCCCTTCATTTTTTTTTCTGGCCAACACTACCTCTTGAATAAGATTCGTGGCAGTTGATAAGCAAATTCCATTTCTTCACACATTCCAGGAAAAAGTGCACTTCGAAGGGACCTCTTTAGCAGGGGCCTGCGCTGATGAATATTGATGTGGGCAGCTACTCCTTTCTGGGATGAGGCGTTCACACATTGGACAATTTAAATATTTCTTTCCTCGCTTTGCTTCGAAATACAACTCCCGCTCAATCCAAAGTTTCAGATTGGCGCTCCAGAGCGCGTTTAATGTTATGTTTCGCGGCTAAAGCGGAAGAACGTGCCCTTTACTGTTCTTAGAGCTTTTCATTTCTGTGCTGGTATCTTAAGACGAGGTTTTGTGAGAGTTTGTGTGTTTGCGTTTGTGTGCGTGCGTTTATGTATTACATGCGTGGCTTTCACCGTGCGGGTACACAAATTTAGTGAGCACTAGCGCTGTAGATTATGGTTTGACTGTGGCACTGTAATCCTATTTTTTTCTCTACTTTTACCTCCGTGTTCACAAGCCGCATTAGAATCGAAGCTTCTAATGCGGCTGCCCGCAGCTTCTCCCCCACTGCATGATGATGATGATGACGACGACGACGACGATGATGATGATGATGATGGTGATGATGATGATGATGATGATTTATTGGCATTCCATTTGAAATAGGGTGGTGATAAATAGTCACCTAGCTTGATTGAGTTTAACAGGTATGCACCGAGCCGAAGACAATGCCGCCTTTCGTCTGCTGGTGTGTGCACACTTCACATCGATAACGTTGCTCGGTAATTCACTTTGCGCTATAGAAAGATACGTTTAGTCCAGCGCATTTGAGTGGACACCCAGAGCACTTGATCCCCAATTCACAAAAAATTTGTCGTGCTTGAGCTGTTTACCAAATAAAAAAAATATTGAGGACAGTTCTCATGCTGGACATAATATTAGGGAAGAATTGCAATTCTTGCGATAATATTATCGCAAGAATTGCTTAGGAACGAATAGCTTTATGACTTCGACCTCTGGTTACAAAGTTTTCGCTTATAGTGCAGTTCAGTGCAGTTATAGTGTAGTGCAGTGCAAAGCTTTAGCGTAGTGCAGTTAATTTGTGCGACGGCGCTGGGCCATCCACTTGCATTATTCTTTAGTTGTGAATGTAGAACGGAAGAAATTTCTAAAATGCTGGAATTAGTGCACTATAACATGGGAAGGGACAGTGAAAATGAATTGGGCTGCCGGTTTGCGTTGCACGCAAAAGTGGCGATTTTCTGCCGAATTCAATACGAAGCGCTTGACTGGCTGTGCTTCTGTGTGTTGTTTGTTCCATGTTATTATTACTGAACGACGCTGCATAAATCAGACGCGCAGGTAACGTTGTAGCAGCATACCACCACATATATGTTGTTCGGCAAATTGATGTCCTTTCGTAGTGAATGAATAATGTATCGCAGGCATCGCCAAACGACAATAGATCCAAGATTGCGGTGGTCAACATCTAGCACGAGATGTTCGTATGTACCACGAAATCTGTTTTGTGCCAACAACTTTACGCTGAAAGAATCTCCACTACGCTAACGGTGACGTGTTTTCGTCGCCTGATGGAATTTTGTGTTTGATCGTTGAATACATCACTGTCAGCGGCAGTACTTCCCAACAGTATACCACCTTTTGATAAATATGGAAACGTAAACAGGTGTTCGCTCTCTTCTTGCCATTTTCTCCTGGCCAATTAGCGCGTAGGTTTGTTGTTGTCGTTGATGTTGTTGTTCTCTCTCTCTTTTTTTTTGTCTTGTTATATCATCCAACCCATTGCATGCATTATATATCAACCCATTGCATGCATTACGGCCCGTATTAACGAAAAGCTCCCAAGCTATAGGTTGTTTGTAAGCGTAACTGTCAGTCAATCCTAATGTTGAGCATAATATTGACCCCTGTACTTGTTTATCTTTATCGGGTGACCGCGTTTCGACGTCTAACAAATATTATCGCTCAGCGCAGGACGCGCCTGCATGTACCGGAAGTTTCTACTACGTCACTGTCACTACTACGTGACAATATTTGAGGGGGAGCCCGCTAATGAAAAAGAGCAATTCCGTAAAATACACTTTGTGAATGCAATCCCCTGGGGCCAAATTCACAGAGCTTTTACTTCCCAAGTCTTCTTTGCCATTGGCCAGTCGCGCTCACTAACGATATGTCCCGCTTCAAGATTGGCTGGAATTTCCTTTTACGAAAAATTCTAGCCTAAGAGCTAATTGTGAATACGGGCCCTTATGTTTTACTGAAACGACTCATTCAGGCTGACCTTATGTGCGATAGTGAGTTTGTGAATGCGTATTATTTCAAGAAACATGTTTTTTCAGGTGACGGAACCTCAGACATTACTTCTTCTATTTCGATATTCTTTAGCGGCGTGGCTTGCAGTGACCGGCCCCACTGTGTGCGACCTGTATTGTGTGTCTTCTGCTTAATTCTTTGAGATTTGTCATCTTGCTCTTTCTTTCCTCTTCCCTCTCCTCCTTCCTATCTTCCTTTTTTATGTTTCTGTCTCCTCCTTTCTGAAGGGTAAGCAGGTGCTGTGCCCCTTCCGCTGGCATTTGCCAGCTTGTCCCTCCTTTTTTTTTATTGAAAGGAAGAAAAAGAGACGTAACCACCCTATAATGGTGATGGCTACTCCTTTTCTCATAGTAGAACTAACAGTCCATAAACGAATATATAGTAGGAAAACGAAAACAAACGACGTCACAGGGTCAGAAATCCACAACACACAGTCCTATACATCCACGAACACGTCAATATAAAAGGCAAAGGCAAGTTGCACCACAATGAGTTTGTAAACTAAGTCGCAAACGAAGTCACATGAGCGGCCGCGATGTAGACTGCGATGACTATGTGAGCAGATAACGAATTACAGAGTTAAAATAATACACGCACATAATATGGCAGTCAACATTCAGTTTCAACACAGAACACAAAAGAGTACGACACGTAATATACAAGCGCTATTAATCACAAATAATGAAATCAAGTTGTAGTTACATTGTGTGTCTATTCAGTGCGATATCTAGTACTTGGTAAGGATGCATGTATCGTCGTAAAAATGTTCGAGCGCATTCAATGCTTTTCGCAGTGTTAATTTCCGGGGCCATGGGCCCAGCAGTTTTGCGAGTGACAAAGGTCGGTGACGATGAATGAAGTGTAGCTCTTCTTCTAGCTGCCTTCTTTGGGCCAAGTGTCTGTGGCATTCGAGGAGTAGATGGCGAACATCCCAATCGTCGTTGCCAAAGGAACATGCCGGGGAAGAAGTCCGTTTTATTCGATATAGAAAACGTCTGGTGTATGCTGTCCCAAGATGCAGTCATTGTATTAGTGTCTCGCTACTTTTCGAAAGTTTTACCAACAGTCGATATTTGAGTTGAGGGTCCACTTCGTAAAGAATCGATTCCTTAATGTATTCATTGAACCAGGTTGACATACACAAGTCCTCCTTTAGTTCTCCTAATATGCTTTGCGTGTCCATTGATGATAAAGGGATGAGTTGAATTTCTGCAATTTTATGGGCTGATTATGCAAACGAGTCCGCTAATTCGTTGCCTGCTATTCCCACATGTCCCGGGACCCACTGTAATATCACTTTGTGTTTTCTTTCAGTAGCATGAGTTAAACCTTTCAGTACTTTGTATGTTATTAATGCGTGTGATTGGTCGTCATCACTGTTTTCAAGACATGCTAAAGCGGATAAGGAGTCCGTGCAAATTACCCACTATCTTGGTGCCTCATATCTTTTGATAAAATGAGTGGCTTGGAGAACTGCCACTAATTCCGCTATTGCTGGTGACGACGTGCGTCCTAGCGGACACGCGTATTCTACCTGTGAGGATGGTGTAACACAAGCTGCAGTCGCATTTTCTTTGATTGTAGAACCGTCCGTGTACGCCTGAATAGACTCCTGGTACTTGTCTAATAGCTGATGTAGGGCTAATTGTTTCGCTGCTAATATGGTAACGTCGCTTTGATTTTTAAGACCTTCGAATGACGTTTCTATTTTCGTTGCCTGCAGAAGCCATGGTGGGTAGCAAAGGTCTAAGTGCCAAAAAAAAAAGCAATCGTGGAGGTCGTGATTTATACTCTTGAAACATGGCATGTATCTGTACACCCGGACTGTACTCTATAATGGAAGGAAGTGGGTGCGCAGAATGCCGGGTTCCCGCGCTTCTGCAATAGTGAGGTGACTAGATGTAGCTTGCGGTTGAATAGTTTGAATAATAATAATGTCTTGCGGTATCATTTGCGTATATTCACAAGACGCTTTTGGTGTACCAGAGTATTCACAATCATGTACATATATATATCGAGGATATAAAAGGACTCGACTCGTTTATATAAAGGGACCTTTTAATATGGTCGCATTTGTTCTCCGTCATCGTGAGTCGTTGTATTTTTTTTTGCAGCATTGCTTTAATACTGATAGAGTACAGCCGATCATTCGTAAACTCATCAAGTATATGTTTTCACCCCATGTCAAGTGTCGTCATTTAAATGTAGCCCGGCAGTTTGATACAAAACACGTTGGTCACGCTGCCGCCGTCCGTGTACATCAAGCGACTCGTCGTCTAATTGACGCGTCGAGCTTCCAGCAAGTTGTTCTGTAGTTCGTACGCAGTAAAGAAAAAAAGAAAGAAAAAAGCTAAACGCGCGCAGCTAGCTGTCCCGAGCCCGTCGATACCCCAGCGCCGTGTTCAACGCCCCCACGAAACCCCGCGGGGTTCGCCTCGCCGGTCCGAGAGTCTCGCATTTACGTTCCTCGCGCCGGGCTCGATTACCGCTTTGCCGCCCACCGAACCGAAGGAAACCCGCGGGCAAGTTCAATGACCGTGGCGGAGATCACGCCAGGCCGTCGCAGCACCTGTGTTCACTTAGGTCGCGCCCTGGGACGCTTGACTATATAGCCGCTGTCAATTCGCGGGATGGGCCACGCGATCGACGCGGTGTCTTAGGGGCGCTGACCCCGTGCTTTATACAGCGACGTGATTGTTTTCGTGCACGTGGCTTCCGGTGCTGACTATTATGGTTTGTCGGAAAGTCGATTCCGGTAGTTGGGGGAGAGGGGCGAAGTGGGGGAGGTGGGAGGCTGTTGGTGAGACCTTTGCCCATCGGCCCCCTGAAGCCGTGAACGTAATACTCTTGCTAAGTGCGCATATCGGTTTTACTTCTCTGTTTCTTCCTTAAAGAAATTAGCGTTTTATTTTTTTTTACTTTTTTTTTACTTCTCCCTTCTCATCCTCGGTATGTAACCATAGTTTATTCTAATTAGCCACGACATTTCGAAATTAGAACGAACAAGAAATACTAAAGGGAGGAGCTGTAATGCTTTGCGCAGTCGTAACCTGACCTTCTGATCGTGGGGACACGGGATTTTTACGCATTGCTACACTTAAACGTTAGGCGCAGGCGTAGAACAAACCCACCAAATCCAGGAAACGCAGTACTGCTCTCTTAAGATACATCTTTTTTTTTTCTTTGGTATGAAAACTCGTACCCATGTCAGTCATGCTTGGAGCATATTTATCTCGAAGTAAATATCCGATATATGGGACATCACCTTTCTTGAGAGATGTACATGTTGGAGTCGATATAACCTATCTTGACAAGAAGACCACAGCGGTGACTAAGTGGTTGAGCCTCCGCCAAGTATGTGGCAAGTACTGGGTTCGAATATCGGCACTGCCGGAAAACTACCGGTCTTTTTCCTACTCAGCAGAGATGTCTTCCGACCCGGTTCTTGGCTACCCATAGGGGTTCTTATCTTGAAAGGGGGCTTCATAGTGGTTTAAAACTGCACGTATGCTGGACGATGAGCAAAACAAGAACAAGGTAAATGCGGGAACCAAGGTTTCGACAAGTGGACTTATCTTTCTCACGGCGACAAATGATTTCCTCAGCACAGAACGTTGGCTTCCTCATTTAAGTTTGTTCTCGTTTAGCTCATCGTCTTGAATTTCCATATCCCGCCTTCCCCGTGTTATCCACGTATGCTGGAGAGGAACTCATTATGATTTGGCAGCATGGGAACATTGGGTACTGTGTGGCTGCATGTCACCTGCTAAGTCGGTGAAACAATCCATCAATCCGTCCGCCAGCATTTCCCGATTTGTTGGTCAGTGTGCCTTTCTAATGTATTAGACACCTTTCCTACTACATTAGAATCAATGAATCATATTATTCAGGAAACTAATGGATAGTCACATATCAGTCGCTCAGTCAATCTATTGTCACCGAGAATAAGCATGAAATCAGTGGAGTGGAAAACGGAGGACACAAAAAAAAAACAAGTTGTTTTCTAGAGTTTTCTAGAAAAACGGAATTAGCTCAATCACACCTCCAACAAATTGGTATCAAAGCGTGCGCAACCGCAAGGCACAATACGCATAACAAAAGTATTCCCTGTACTCTTCCGAGAGTACTCTTCCGCATGACTTTAGAAGGGCTCAGAAGGTCGCTCATTTGGTTAATTAACGATATAGCCACATAGAGTCTCCGCAGCTGCACTTCAGGAAATGAAACATGCTGGGCATCTCGCTGACGTTGACAGAGATTGGAGAGTTTGCCGCGTCAGAAAGTTTAATAACGTGCAGGCGCAAATTTTGCGCCGCGCAGCTTCTGCAAGTCTCTCGCGCGCGTTCCGACTCCGGCCTAAAGTGCACTACCTTAGCCCACCGAGCCATATAAATATCTATAAACACCACAAACAGAAAGATAGGCGGGCTAGCGATTGTGTCCTGAAAGGTACACCATGTCCGCCCGCTTGAATACCAGAAAAAAAAAATCGCATGAAGGGGAAGCATATAAAGAAAGGAGAAGAGAAAGAGAAGGCCGAAACACATCACAACACGAACGCGCTGTGTGCTCCTATTACAGACTGTAGAGTCTAGCCCGGCGCATGTAAAACAAAGAGCACGCACTCAAGAAACGACGCGACAGAAGCACCTGACTCGCTCGTCTCCCGGCGACGCAAACGAAGTTCGGCTAATTTCGGCGGTTCCGCACGTTGCAAAAGTTCTCCGCGTCTTCCGCAGTTCCTGGGTCGCTGTTAACGGCAGTTACCCGGAACAGCAAAAAAGAATAAAGAGGGCACCCGACCGTGCAACGTTGTGATCTTCCGACAGCTCGCGCACCGGGGTGGGGCTGCGCGGAAGAGTCGCAGCAGCACGCACGCACGCACTGCAGGACGCAGGTTGCACAACTTCTCCGCGTTGTCATACGCGGCGAAGGTTGCAGCCACCCGCGCCGCTAACCAGTCGGCCAGTGGAACCGGGAAGAAACAAGCGGGCGCAGGGCGATTGCAGCGAGTGGCGCACGGCCGAAACAAAGATAGGAACCGCCGAGCGGAGGCCTGCACGGCAAAGCAGCGACCTTTCGCGGCGTGCCTGTCCGTCGGGAAAAGAGTAATTAGGGCGTAATTAGTTTACTCTCGCGAACGCGGAGGCTTCCCGAGACCACACTGCCGTGGGAGGGTTCGCTGTGGAAGCCACTGACGGCACGCGAGTGTGCGCACTCTGCATAGAGCGGCGAGGGCGTGGGAACGCGACGAGATAGAGAGAGAGAGTACAAACGGTACAAACCGAGGCACCGGAGACGTGCGTTTTTATTTGCTCGCTTGCTTTTCTTCGCTTTCGTGTTTGCTTTGTCGTCAACGGCGAGCACCGCATGCGTTATAGCGGACGTTTACCGAAGCGGGCACATCCATGCGTCCGTTGAGTGTGCGTCCGCACGAACTTGCGTGTAGACAGACAGGTGGTATGTGTACGTAATAGCTAGATGGACGCGCGCACGCAGCCTGGCGGTATTGTACGCACGCGACGCCGAGTCGATTAGGGAGTCGCCAAGGGTGAATGAGGCCCGTTTCCATTGTAACAGAGCGGCTTATAGCGTGCCGACATCGGACTTCGCGAAGCGGTATTGACTTAAAGGCGCACGTCGCTGTTCGAGTGGTATACCAAAGGCCTTTGTGTTGTACTTAAACGTGCGACATCCGGTCCGTATAAGATGACCTCAGCGCTGCCTCGCTGGAAGAGGTCGCCCAGCCTTCTCTGCGGAAGTATGCAAAGAAAGCTTTGCTGTAATAATTCCCCTTGTGCTGTACAGGAGGAAAGGAGGGGCAAGGCAGGAAGAGAAGGAAAGAAGGGGGTGTGGGGTTAGCCAGTATAGACGCCGCCTCGCTTAACCAGACTAGGGTAATGGGTAGAAGAGCAATACAGGGGGCCTCTAAAGTGAAGCACTAACTAAGTATAAATCATTCATTTTCCCTAGCTTCGCGTTAACAAATTAAAAAAATAAATTATGAGGTTTTACGTGCCAAAACCACTTTCTGATTATGAGGCACGCCGTAGTGGAGGACTGCGGAAATTTCGACCTCCTGGGCTTCTTTGACGTGCACATAAATCTAAGTACACGGGTGTTTTCGCATTTCGCCCCCATCGAAATGCGGCCGCCGTGGCCGGGATTCGATCCCGCGACCTCGTGCTCGGCAGCCCAACACCATAGCCACTGAGCAACCACGGCGGGTCGCGTTAACGAATTGGTTACTACAGGGGAAAATGTAGGTGAGATTTCTATTTTTCGAATTCAGTTTCTGACATTGTAGCACCGTCACACGTCAGCGTGACATCATCGATTTCAAAGTGCTGTCTAGTGTTTGGGCCGTTGTGGCGCAGTAGAAGTTCTCACTTTC